>NW_006288633.1:1255125-1256626 GCF_000327345.1 Myotis davidii
GAGCCAGCTCCTGCCTGGGCCCAGCTGGGCACTCTTCCTTGAGGTCTCTGGGTTAGCAGTCTGAGCTCAGGGAGGTCACCCAGAGCCTGTTCCCCCGGACAGGTGGGGCACGGGGGCTAGCTTGAAGAGCTGGAGGAAGATGGCAGAGTAAGAGTTGGTATGAACCGGCGCCTGCTTAGCCAGACTTCCTAAGCTCCCCATCGGGCCCAGGCTGGGCCCCTTCCCCACATCAGGAGGATCCCAGCTGAGGTCCCCTCCCTGCACCCAGCACTCTCCTCCCTGTTCTACCACTGGGGAAAAGGAGCAGCTCACCTGCTCTGGACCCTGCCAACCTGGCAGGCTGAGGCACAGGTGGTCCAGCCTAGGGTGCTGGTGGCTGCGAGCCTTCTCCCCCACCCTGCAGCAGGGGCGGGGTTGCAGCAGCTCACAGCCACCCCTGGGCACCATGCATAGAGACACCGCTCTCCACTGAGCCACCATTCACCCGAGATCTGTGGGGGTTGGGGTGGCCTCAACGGGCTCCCACTGGCCCCACTGAAGCCAGTCTCGGCTTGGACGGCCACCCCCTGCACATGCCCCACGGGTTCATCGCCCTCATGAATCGCCGTGGTCCGGTCGTCCCATTCCAGGAAGTGGCCATCCTGATCGCCGTGGCTCACTCCCCAGTGCAGTTGGGCCTACCCAGAAAGCATGTAGGGGAAGGAGGGGGCATGCCCAGCCAGGGCAGAAGTGGGGAACTTGGTGGTGTAAACACAGCCTACCCCCACGTTGTGCTGGCCCCTTGTGCTGCATTCCCAAACCCCTGGGTGCCCCTGCCTAGCACTGTGCTCTTGGGCCTGGGGTGGGGTTGAGGGACCTGGAGCAACATCCTGAAGGCAGCCCTTGTGGGCTTGGAATCACAGTGGTCAATCAGGGAGGGATGCGGGATGCAAAATTCCACCTCTCTCTCTAAATCTTTCTCTCTCTCTCTCTCTGTGTCGCTCCCTCTCTCTCTCTCTCTCTCTCTCTCTCTCTCAGAGTGGGCCCCATGTCTCCGGTGGGCAGACGAGGGCTCGGGCAAGGCGATCTGCACTGCTTGCCTTCGCCCCAGCCCCTGCGCATTGGAAGGTGTCTCTGGTGGGCGGGAGAGGGCTCGGTCAAGGCGATCAGCACCGCTTGTATTCGCCCCAGCCCCTGACCGCCCCTGGGTCGCATTGGGAAGTGTCTCCAGAGGGCAGGCGAGGCAATCTGCACCGCTTGCCTTTGCCCCAGCCCCTCCCTCCCCCAGATCGCACACGGGAGTGGGCCCCCTGTCTCCAGTGGGCGGGAAGGGCTCCGGCAAGGCGATCGGCACACAGGTAGCACATGGAGGCTGGGATAGTGGCTTGCACTCTCCCGCCCTGCCTGCACTATGCAAATTAGCCACCATCTTTGTTGGCAGTTAATTTGCATATCGCCCTATTTAGCCAATGGGAAGTGTATCGGAGGTATGGTTAATTACCATGTTTGTCTATTATTAGAT
>NW_006288633.1:1257129-1259023 GCF_000327345.1 Myotis davidii
GGGGGGGGGGGCCCTACTGGGGTGCTTAGCCAGCCTGGGTGAGGGGCTGAGGGCCATTTTCAGGCTCCGCGTCCATGGCGACTAGAAGCAGGTATCTTCTATAATTGAAACTTTGTTGCCTTGAGAGGAGGCCTGCAGAATGCGGGAAGCTTGGCTTCTTCCATCATTGGGGCAACCAAGCCTCCTGCTTGCTCCAGCTCCGTGGCTGCCAGCCGCCATCTTGGTTGGGTTAATTCGCATATAGTCACTCTGATGGGTTGGTGGGTGTGGCTTAAGGCATAGCAAAGGTACGGTCAATTTTCATGTTTGTCTTTTATTAGTGTAGATACACACACACACACACATACACTAGAGACCGAGTGCACAAAATTCCTGCACTCAGGTGGGCCCCTCAGTCTGGGAGCCCTTGGGGGATGTCTGACTGATGGCTACAGGAAGCGGGCCTAAGCTGGCAGTTGGACATCCATAGTACTGCCATGTAAGTGGGAGAGGTTCCCACCACCACTGCTGTGCTTGCAGCCATGAGCCCAGCTTCTGGCTGAGTGGCGCTCTCCCTATGGGAGCACACTCACCACCAGGGGGCAGCCCCTGCATTGAGCGTCTGCCCCCTGGTTGTCAGTGCACATCATAGCTACCAGTTGTTCCACCATTCAGTCAATTTGCATATTAGCCTTTTAACATCAATAATATTATTACAAAAATCACTATTTTTTGAAACCAAAAATAAATTAACAAATGAATCGTATTATTTTAAAGTTTTGAAAACATTTTTTAAATATGGCTTTAAAAATTAATTTCTCATTTCTGCACTGCATTCAGTCTGTTGGGTTTGTTGTTTGGGTCAAATTATTTAAAGAACATCTGATCTTGCACAAATATGTAGTTGGAAATGAGAGGACCTAACAGACATCATAAAAAAGTTCTCAGATCACACCTTGGGAACAACTACCTAGGTGTTGAATTGCTTCTGATGATAATGTCAAATAGTTTTTAAAAGTGGTTGTATCAGTTTATATTCCTACTAGGAGTGTATACCAGTTCTTATTTCCCATGCTATTAGATGAAAATGGTATCACATTATGATTTTAATTTTTACTAATTTGATGACTAATAAGGGTGGATATCCTGGGGCTTTGTCTGTTTCTTCTTATATATGCTTGTCAAGTCATTTGACCAGTTTAATATTGAATTATTTATGTTTTAATTTATTTATTATTTTTCACCCATATATAGTTAATATCTCCTCCCATTTTGTGCTTTGCCTTATTTCCTTTATGCTAACTTTTGAAAAAAGTTTATAAACTTCATGACAAGAAATTTATTAAACTTTATCTTTATGATCTTTTGAGGGTCTAGTTTAAGAAAGACTTTTCTATCCCAAGCTCATTAAAATGTTTTTCTAACTTTCTTCCAAAAGCTTGTATGTTTTGCTTTCCACATCTAAGCCATTACACCACAAGGATTATGTGTGTTGTGAAGTTTGACTTTTATATTTCTAAAACCATTAGTATGATACTAATTTATTAAATTCCCCATGCTTTGTTCATTAGATTGCATCACTAGTTTTTTATAAATCAAATTTCATATCATTATGTTTGGGTCTATATCTGGGTTCTCTAGTGAATGCATTGGTTTATTTGTCTGACTTTGACCAGTACCATAATACCTAGTTTAGGTCTAACAAGTCTTGATATATGACAACTAGAGGCCTGATGCACAAAATTCGTGCATGGGGGTAGGGAGTCCCTCAGCCCAGCCTGCACCCTCTCCAATACTGGACCCCTAGGATCAGGCCTAAACTGGCAATCAGACATCCCTCTCACAATCTGGAACCACTGGCTCTTAACTGTTCACCTGCCTGCCTGCCTGATCACTCCTAACTGCCCCACTTGCT
>NW_006288633.1:1259203-1261559 GCF_000327345.1 Myotis davidii
ACCCCCAAATCCCCCTGTTGGCCTGATCGCCCAAGGCAGCCTGCTGCTCAGTCGTTTGATTGCCCCTCATTGACCCCCCTCTGTTGGCCTGGTCACCCCACACAGCCTGCTGCTCAGTTGTTTCATCACCCCTCACTAACCCCCCTGCCAGCCTGGATCACCCCATGCAGCCTGTTCGGTCATCCATTCAGTTGTGATGCTCACTTAGGCTTTTATATATATAGATGTTTCTTTAGAAATATTTTGGGCTTTTTCTGTTCTCTTATTTTCCCATATAAATTTCAAAATCATCATATTCTTCCTCTACACATGAAAAAAGAAATCTTGGAAATTTGATTGGCATTACATTGAATCTATGGATCAAATTGGGAAGATTAACTTATTTATGAAACTGAGTTTTCCTATCCTTGAACATATAGCACACTTCTAAATTTTGTCTTCATTAATATATTTGAATAAATATTTAAAAAGTACTCCATAAAGCTAACATGTCTTCTGTTAGACTTGTTCCTTGATCCCTCATATTTTGTACAATTATTTAAAATAATGACCTTTTAAATTTTTTTAAATTATTATTGGTATAGAGAAATGCAACTAGCTTTTATTATATCAGAATTTTTGTAAACCTCATTAATTCTTATAATTTGGCAGTACTTTTCAGGGAATAGTATTTGTAGATCTTTGTATGCAGTTATGTTCTCAGTGTAATGTTCTTTCTTTTGTTCCAATTCTACTTTTTTGTGTTTTTTTTGGTTTTCTTTTTATTTTTGGTCTTATTGAACTGATGAGAGGCTCAACTATAATGATGAATAGAAGTTTTGATAGCTGACATTTTATCAGGTTCCTGATTCTAAAAGATATATTTTAAAATTTTACCATTAAGTATTATGATTTTAATAGGATTTATTTAGAATACCTTTTATCAGTTTTTTAAAAAGCCTCTTCTATTTTAATATTGTTAAGAATGCTTTTCATGAATAAAATTTGAATAATATCAAATATGCTGTATCCATTGAAATTTTATTTTTACTATTTTTTTCTTTTTCCATTGAAATTTTATGAATGTTTCCCTATAATTATTAAATATGTTAAAGTATATATTAATGGAATATTAATGTTGAGTCACTCCTTTATTTTTCTAATAAGCCTACCAAAGAGTTGATGTATTTTCTTTTTTATACATGGTGGGATTCCATGTGTTAAGTTTTTTGTTTGTTTGTTTTCCTTTACACTAATGTATGAGATTGACTTGTGATTTACCTTTCTCATGCAGTCCTTTTCGGATATTGGTTTTCAGTTTATACTAAAAATCTTATAAAATGACTTGGGGGCATGTTCTTTCTTCTATTCCCTGACAGATTTTCTGTATAGAAATTATGTGTTCCTTAAACGGCTAGTATTACTATTCTGTAAAACTACCTAGGCTGTACATTTTCTTGGTGCAGAATTTTTAATCTCTCCTTTAATTTCTTTAACAGTTAGAGAACTACATATGTTCTCTTTAAAAAATATATATATATATTTGGTTGAATTTTCCTAGGAATATAACCCTTTCATGAATTTTTAAAATTTATTGTCAGCAAGTATTTTTCTTTTTTTAAAAAAAAATATATTTTATTGATATTTTTACAGAGAGGAAGGGAGAGGAATAGAGAGTTTGAAACATCAATGAGAGAGAAACATCGATCAGCTGTCTCCTGCCGCACACTTACGGGGGATGTGCCCGCAACCAAGGTACATGCCCTTGACAGGAATCAAACCTGGGACCCCTTGGTCTGCAGCTGTCAGCAAGTATTTGATGTATTCTTTTATTCTTTTAAAATTTTTTTATGATTTTATTTATTTATTTATTTATTTTAATATATTTTTTCAACTGCAGTTTGGCATTATGGGAAGGGAGGAGCTGGGAGAGGTGAAGGGTGGGCAAGGGCGGTGACAGTGTTGGATGCATGTGTCCTGTAGACACCAGCTAGTAAACGACTAATTAAAACACCCCCGTTTGGGTTCTTCCCTGATTTAAGGAAGAAAAGAAGAAGGAAGCTATTTTTAGGAACAATCTGTGAAGCGAGACCATCTTTAATTCCAGCTTCTCCTCAGGTTGCTATGAAGACACATAATTGAACTAGAAGTCAAGGTCTTTCTAAAATTCCAGCCTAGATAACTAGTCTGGAAGGGAAGGCTACCCGGATCCCTTCCTTTCTCTTTCCTTTTTTTTTTTTTGGCTATTAAGTCTTCAGAGAATATCCATATATACACAACAGATGAGGGCAGAAAGGGAGATATTTGCGCCATTTTTAATTAGACGCTGTACTTTGTTACTGAGTGGACAGTAGCTGGCGTGGCCAGGGGCAGGGTC
>NW_006288633.1:1262572-1269205 GCF_000327345.1 Myotis davidii
TGTGAAGCAAGGCAAGCCACTGTGGGGCCTTGGGCCTTCTCTTGGGAGTTCTGGGTCTGTCTGGCCCAGCTGCAATTTTTTAGGTAATTTTTAGGTTGCAAAAGGCTGGGGCATTCATATGCAAAAGCCTCTGCCTCAGCCTGGGTTGGGCAGGGTCTCAGGGAATCAAAGGGCGGAGCAAGCAGCTATGGGGGATCCTCAGCCCTGCCCTAAGGGGTTGCGCATCCTAGTGTCCCGGTAATTGCTGCAAGCACCTCTGAGCTCAGCCAGCCTTCCTGTAGTTCTGGATGATGTCTGTTTTGTCTTTTCGTTGTATTTTTGAAGTTGTTTTGGGAGGCAGCAATTTCCCGGTATTTACCTATGCTGCCATCTTAGTTTCTCTCCTCTTATAAATTTTTATAGATTTTTATCATAATGACTCCTTTTACTTTCTAATATCAAAAATTTTGATAATTATCTGGTCAATCTTTTCTGAGTTTTATGAATTTTGATTAATCTTTTTGAACAAAAAATATTAGATTTTGTTGATTTTCTCTGTTTTTTATTTCTTAATTTCTGACTTCATCTATATTCTTCTCTTTTTAAATTTTTTTATTGATTAAGTTATTACATATGTATCCTTATCCCCATGTTACCCCCCATTCCTCCCACTCATGCCCTCACACCCCTGTTGACTGTGTCCATTGGTTAGGCCTATACGCTTGCATTTAAGCCCCTTACCCCCACCCTCCCCTACCTTCCCTCTGAGGTTTGACAGTCTGGTCAATGCTTCTCTGTCTCTGGATCTGTTTTATATTCTTTTCTTGATTTCATTTTCTGAGGGTTCATTCCAAAACTCAGATATGTAACTCATTAATTTTGAAACTTTGTTTTTCTAATGTTAGCACTTAAGTCTTTAATTTTTCCACTAAAGACCACTTTTACTGTATTTCTCAAGTTTTGGTATCTATTACATTTAGTATTTTTATTATTGTTCTGTACTAAGTACTTTCTAATTTTTATTATGATTCTTTATATTATTCATTATTAATATAGAAGTATTTTAAATTATCTTGAGGCTTCCTTTGTGGTCTAATGGGGTGGTCAATTTTCAAATTCAATTGTTAGATGCTATATTTTATATGTCTTTTAGACAAAGATTACTAGGTATGGTTTTCAAATCTATATTCTTTTTCATTTTTGTCTGCAAATTAAGCAATTGCCAAAAGAGTTGTGTTAAAATAGGCACCAATGAAATCATATTTATCAGTTACTTAATCTACTTCTTTCAATTTCTGCTTTATATACTTTTAGACTGTGTTAACAGACACATTTAGAAGTTTGCATCTTCCAGATATATTAAACCTTCTCAAATAATGACCTTTTTAATGTCACATTATACTTTAATATTAAAGTATATTTTGAAATATTTGAATTATCTTATAATATGCTAATGCTTTTTATTAGTATTCCTTCTATTTTATCCTTTTATTTCAAGTACTTTTTAGTCTTATATTTTAAATATTTTTCTTCTATTATATATACATGGATGATTGTTAAAATTCTAACATCTAATATTTGTCTTTTATTTCCAATATTTGTCTTTTAAATGAAGTGTTTAGTTAATTTAAATGTATTGTGGCTACCAGTCTCTCAATTTTATTTTGTGCATTTTGTTCAACATTATTTTTGATAGGCCTTTATCTGGGGAAATCTCTTGAGATGTCATTTCTTGGGGCTTTCATCTATATAGGATGTTTATTACATACTATTTAGAGCTTATAAACCATAATATCTCTTAAAATACTTTGTGCATTTGCCCCCCTCCCTTTTTTTGCCAAGATATGTAGAGTGAATATATATATTCACTTCAATCCTGAGTGAGGGTTGGTTTATGAATTAACAGGAAAAACATTTCCCTCTACCAAAATATATAGTTTTTTGTTAGTCTTTATTTTTGTTGTGTTGTTTTGTGCGTTTTTTTCTCCTATAAAACAAGTTTTGAGTGAAGACCTTTATGCTTTTGGTATTATGTGATGCTATCCTACCAAATTCCCCAACAGGTGGTCTCTAACATTTGCCACTTATTTTTGCCCCTCAAATTCATCAAAACCAAACTTCAGATTCCCAAGGAATAGCATTGCTTCTCAGTTATTTTGGTTTTGTTTGTTTTTGTTTAGGACTTCATAGCCCTTACTACTCTGGATTCTTGTTCTTGCTCATGTTTGGTGCTTGAGGAATTCCTCTACCTTTTTTCCAACTCAGTTAAACATTTCTTTTTTAATTTGACCACATATTTACATAGAATTTTTCTAGCAGGATAATTGTTTAAGATATCTAGTTTCTCACACTAATTCTGAAATTCTTTCTCCTTCTTTATTAAGTGTTTATATTAAATTTGAATATTAAAAAAATATAAAGTTCATTAAATCATAAAATTTTAGTTCTAATTCATGGCAGAACTATCCAAAGAGGGTAGTAGATGTGAGCGTATCCATAGATTATGAAATTAAAAATAATCTGTTGTAAGTTTATTAGTCTGCATACATACAGTGTTAGAAGAGAGAAACACAGGGAAATGAAGGTAGAAGCCAGATATTCACGCATGTATTCATTCAGTCAGCAGATAATCATTCTGTACTTGCTCTAGGTCAGAAATTGGGGTGGGCACTGAGGGAAGAATTGGGCACAAGTTAGATAGCATGCTCGCCTTCACAGTGTTTCCTGTCTGAAAGTAGGCTAAGATACACATAACAAGCTGAAGGGGCCTGAATGGAGAAAAGCCAACACGTGAACAAGAGCTGGTGAGCACTAATAGGAAAGCCATAGGCTTTAAGAGGAATGGCTGTTCAAGTGAAAGAAGGTTAAGAAAATATCAGTCTTGAACATGGCAGTGATACTGCATGCTAAACCTACACTCATCAACGGCAAATAAGACCTCTCAAAGAGATCATGATGTCTACGTAAAGATGAGCATTTAGGGAAATAGCTTTACTAGGTCTTCAGAGTTTTTAAATATCTGTAATAGAACTTTTGCATCTGTTGTGTATGCCAATTACAATAGATAAAGTATTGTGAAATAGTAATGAATGAACTAGAACTAAGATCCCAGGTGTCACTTTTGTTGTAGGTAGACAAAAAGTCTTGCAGTGAACTTGAATCGTATGTGTATATTACACATCTCTTATCATTGGTCACTTTTTAGATGTCAAAGAATCTCCTTTTTTCACATTTTGTGCTACCAGAACTGTAATCCAATAATAATTTTCCTGGGAAGTGCTTCTCACATGCCACGAGGGAGCAATTGCTTTGCTGCACTGCACTTAAAGGAGTTTAAACTAAAAAGACACAAATTTCACTTTCCTATCTAGTAGGGTTGTGAATATGCTAAGAAAAAATTATTTTAAATTATTGAATTTTCACTCCTATGAGACATCAACATAATTGCAGAGCGGGCACCTTGAATTTTTTATATACTTATTTATTAATAAAGAAGAACTTTCTATCCATACTCCAAAAGACTGGTCCAGTGGAACAAAACAATAATGCAATGAAACCTCTGGTTCATTAAATTGGAATGCCATGATTGAATTACTAATTTACGTTGTTTTTAATTTCGTGTTTTAAAATATACTGTTTTAAAATATAGGAGGAAACCGTTCCCTGGGAGTCAGCTTACCTCCAACTCTGACTAGGAAAGTTTTATCTGTCCCTGGGGAACCGGGAAGTAGGGGGATCCACGCAGTTTCACAGGAGCATACCATGAAACATTCACAGACATGTTCTTACATTACAGGAGGCTTACTAAACATAGCCAGTCACTGAAGAATACACATAGCATTCTAAGGCTTTTCAAAGGCATTTTCATAAAGAAAAAGATAGATTTTGAAAAACTGACTTCAGTGGTGTCTCAGATATGTTTGCCCAGAATGTATACTCTGAGACAGGGATATGTGAATGATTTATAGGGGATCAGCACTTTGGAATGAAGGAAGGGAAGGGAAGGGAAGGGAAGGGAAGGGGATTGATGGAGATGCCGGCTGTACTGCACTCTCAGAGAAGGCCTCAATCAAGCTTCTGGCAGCTCTGGACCTGGACTGACCTTTAGAGTTGGAAGAATCACCCTTTAACCTCTGGGTGGACTGACCCTGGGATGCAGACTGTTCCTGGGAATGGGCATGAGCTGGGTGAGGTAAGAATGCAATCGTGGCCATTTCAGAGGAGGGCTACAGCTGAAGACTGTCCACTGGTAGTGCTGACAGCACCCACACAGTAACAAGTCTTTCAGTCCTGAAGGTAGATCTGGGTGCTGCATCATAGGATCCACAGTTAAAAAGAATTTAAACAAAATCAGACAAAATTTATCCAAAATTAATGAAGGAAAAATATCTGACTTGCGAAATTTTAGACCATTAAACATTATCCTTCATTCATTTAGCAACCAGGCCTTTAGTACTCAACCATGTGCAGACATTTTAACCGATGCTGTGGAACTGCGGACATGAATCAATCACAGCAGGAAGGAAGCACTGAGCACCCACCATAGACCAAGTGTTTAATGTAGGTTTTTCATCCAATCTTCACAAAACCCTTATGAAGTGGGTATTAATTCTGATAAGGAAATGAAGCTTTTACGAGTGTTAAAAATTTGTCCAGGACCACAAAGTAAGTAGGTGGCAGATCAGGGAGGCAGTGCATTCTGTGTGAGTCCAAAGCCCAGGCCCTTTCCACAGGAAAGCATTGTGTTGTCACCAGGTCAGACCCGATGGCCATGACAAAATAAAGCTAAGTACACTCCATGCACAGGCCAAGTGCCCAGAGACATGGAGGAGGAGACGACCAATTCTCCCTGGAAGACTGTCATGGGAGTACCTGGAAGACCGAGTAGGGCCCTCCTGGCTGGAGTAAAAGGGATAAGGGGATGGTAAATTGAAGGAGACTCATGATGATTAGAGACATAAACTAATTCATTCTTCACACAGGATTCATTATAATCGTTCTGACACTAAACCACATCCTGGTTAAAACACTCATTCTGCACCTCAGTCCTTCATGTTTCAGCTAGAGATCCTTATTGTGTCACACAAGACTTAAGGCCATTAACATAATCCCATCCTTGCTCCCTTTGCAGCCCCCCCCGCTCTTAACTTTCCTGGGTTTAAAATCTATACTTCACTCAGGCTGAAATACTGCCATTTCCCTCCGGCCTTGCTTTGTGTCTTCTTTGCTGTATCTCTGTCATTGCCCATCTCTCTTTTTGTTTCTTTCTCAGACTCTCTCAACACCTCTCTCTTTGAGTTGTCACTGCTTACTCTTGGGATACTCCACCTCACTGCTTGTCACCTGGCTAATCCACATGTCTCTCTGGGAAGACTTCTCTGGGTTTGGTGCTTCCTACATGTCCCCCACAGCACCCTGTGCCCAGTCGCCATCACAGTGTTTCTCATGCTCTATTGACACAGTAGGTCAATGGTGCCTGCTCCTCACTAGACTGCTAGCTACTAGAGGGAAGGAACCATGTCATATTTATATTCTACTACTTGCCTCAAGCACAGCATCTAGTGCATAGTAAGTATTTAATCGTATTATGAAGAAGGAAGGAAGGGAGATAGGGGAAAAGGAAGAAAAGAAAGAAAGAAATTGGTCAGTTAAACAAAGAGAGAATTATATCTGGTAATTCAGATTTATAAAATATCTCTTGTAACTGGCTATTGTGAGGTTTATTAATAGCTTTTAGATTAAAAATACAAATATAGGTCATTCCAATTTCAGAATATTTTAAAGGGAATGCTAAAATATACCTCTTAAACTAAAGAATGTTTGGTAGTAATTTTGAGAGAGAAAAATAAAAAGTTTTAATATATTCAGTCCTTCATAATGTCTGTATTGCTATGGTCTTGACATTTGATATCCCTAATAAAAAGTAGATATTTTTAGATTTGTTCTTTGTTGTCTTTTTTTAACTTTCTATGTCATCCAAATCCACCTTCTCCCCCATAATTTTGTAACTCTTCAATTATAAAACTATTAAATGCTTATTAGAAACTATAGAAATATATAAAGCAAAAACTCACCCCAAATGCTTCTACAGATATTTCAATTATAAATTTTTCTCCCCCTTTTCCTTCTATTTCTTCTGTACTTTAAACAAAACTGAGCTATATATTAAATTTTACATTCTGCTTTTTGCTCCAGAAAGCTAATAAAAACTACTCCCCAAGTCATTAAAAATTGCTCAAAAGAGGATTTTTAGTTGGTGTGAGTTATTTAATTTCATAAGCACATCATAATATATTTAACAATTCCCTTGTGCAAGGACATTTAGTTAGATTCTATTTTTTTTTGATAGAAATATAACTAAAAAATAAATTCAGTATAGCTCGGATAATGATTTTACTGGTAGTTGTACCAGCCTCTCTATTTTAGCTGCAGTTATTTTGACTACTATTAATTAAAAAAAAAAAAAAAAAAAGCTGAACTGAAGAGAACCAAGATGGTGGCATTGGTTAACACCGGAGATTGCTGCTTCGAATAACCAATTCAAATTACGCCTGAAACACGGAACGGACACCATCCAGAACCACAGGAGGGCTGGCTGAGTGGAAATTCTACAACTAGGAGTAAAGAGAATATCATACCCAGACTCAGAGGCGG
>NW_006288633.1:1270557-1273599 GCF_000327345.1 Myotis davidii
AACTGATGAACAAGGACTGATCCAGAGATGGAGAGGCATCAATTGGGCTGTCGGGCCTTGGAGGGTAGGTAGGGGAGGGTGGGGGTAAGGGGAAAAGATCAACCAAAGGACTTATATGCAAGCCTAGAGGCCTAATCAATGGACATGGACAACTGCGGGGGAGGGTGAGGGCATGAGCAGGGGGGGTGGAGGGTGATGTGGGGACAGGGACACATATGTAATATCTTAATCAATAAAAAATATATTTAAAAAAAAAGCTTCACTTTACTATCCTGAAACATTTCCACTTAAGGAAATTCTGAAACTAATATGGTATTCCTTATAAGAAAAAAATATATTTATTTATTATTTTTTTTTATCAGACATTAATTGGTTTTCTGTTACTTAGGACTAATATGGTATTCCTTATAAGAAAAAAAATACATTTATTTATTTATTTATTTATTTATTTATTTATCAGACATTAATTGGTTTTCTGTTACTTAGATCTAAAAACTATAGAGGCCTTCAGAGAGAGGACTTTTGAGAGCTTATAGTTTGATGTGGCAACCAGTCGTGCACACGAATATACTGGTGGAAGACTGTGGGCTCAAAGTCATGAGACCTCAGACTATTAATATTATAGGATGTCTGAAGGAAGAGAGCTTTTCTATTGAGGTCCTATATAAGGCTCTAATCACAACATTCTAGAATAACTTGCTTGTCATTTGTTTATGTATGTACAGATGTCAAAAGGTAAAATACAATTATTTTGTTCCAAATTCTCAATTAGCCAATTTAAAAGCCATAATTAATAACTAGTAATATTCATTCAAAAATACTATTCAGAAAATAAATTTTAGTTCTCAAAGATTATACCAGTTAAAAAAAATTAAATTGTAAGAGATATTATGACTTGAAGGTGTCTATAAGGAAAATGGGTACTTTATAAAATATACGATGGTTTATAATATTAAAGTTTATCTCTCTACCATATTTAATTTCTGAAAAATTGTTAGGTTTTATATGCACTTTTTAAAATATCGTGTAATGATTCAAATTTCTCCACTGATATATAAAGGAACATATTTCTCCAAGAAGAGAAATTCTCCTACTTTTGCAAATGTTTGTCTATTTAGTTTACTTTGGAGTTGCCCTTTGTTTGTCCTCATCTCAGGTAGGAGCCCCCTTTTTCATTTCTCTTAAGGTCCAACTCATTGTAAGGTTGTCGAGTTGGAAGGAAGTGTCAGTTCCTGCGCTTTCCTCCTTCAAGTATGCCCTGGTTTTCGTTTTGGAGGTCATGGTCCTGAAACACACTAATTTGCCTCTCATGTCATAACCACTTAAAAAAAGCCACCCAGCTGCATAATACATAGGCTCTGTCAGGAGGAGGTCCCATACCTTGACTACTTCTGAAGGTTTAAAGAGGGTCCCAAGTCTGAGTGCCACTCTGAACTCAGTGTCCATGGTATTTTCATTAATTACCTTTTCATGCCTTGTTGGCTGGAACACCGAAAGTTTACTTCCATAAGATGGTAACTATAAATGCGAAGAGGATGCCAACTATAAAATATGAACCAGATTTCTAAATAATACAGCATACACTTTTCATTACCCTTTTAGCTCTGTTATTTCCATCTTCTGCTTGCATGGGGGAAAGCAGGGTGAATGCTAATGTGTTTTATATTTATCTTTCTGGAACATATAATTTTTAAGGTAGTCTTCTTACTAAGAACAACTTCTTCTAATAGGATCCTGTTCAGGAAGAGAGACCAAAATGAAGAGTCATACTGCTGAGGTAAGAAACACAGCTGTTCTTCTTGCCATGATTTGTTCAAAGATGAGCTCCGTTAATGGTAAGCAAATGATTTATAACCCATGAGTTCACATGTGAAAGTCATTGTGCTCTGCATAATTGGCTGTAGGTACAGTAGAGCTAATGTGCTATACCTGTGAGCATTGCCCATACAGTGTTAATACTTGGGGACATCATTAGGCAGATAGACATCATGGCATAGAGTTCTCTCTCTTGCCTGTTTTATCAAAGAATATTATTTTAAAGTTTTTATGTCCTTCACCCCATTTCTCTTCTATAGGCATAATTTCCACCCAAATATCTTGTTTCTTGGCTTTACTATTTTCTTATACTGTCCTACATTTTCCAAAGCTAAGAGTAAGTAGTTTGATTGCTCTCATCAATCAGCTCTCCTCAGAACTCTGAATAGATTCATCCTCAGCCATTCTAGCATCCAGGAGAGTGTGATGCATCTGTGAGACGTAGCTTACAATGCATAACAGACACCAACGAAAGGGTGGCCAGGCAAGGAAGAGGGGGCAGCCATCTTTAAGCAGCAAATCCTGGGTTTCTGCACAAGGAAATGACCTGTGTTGGACTTTCAGAAATAAAACAATCACTCACAGATGAAACAACTGTAATAATTAATCCACATAAGAATTTCCTCATCGGTAAATTAATCATATTTAACATTGATTAAAACCAAGAAGAATCACATGAGATTCACAAAACACATGGTGACCATTTCAGTCATTAACATACACACTGCAACCAAATTATTTAAAAGCAAGATACGTTTAACACTGAGTAGTGATGATATTTGGGGGCCTGACAAGAGGAAAGGATGTTAGTTTAGTGTTTCCTGGGGTAAAAAGGTTTTTTCTTTCATTTTGTTTTTAAACGTATAACTTGCCTCTGTTTACCATTCTATTCAGAAATTTGAAAATAGGTATATTGTAAGAGGTTTTGAGGAGTGGTAAATGAAACAATAGGTTGATGTAGGTTTCTAGAAAAGCATTATATGCCCATATCCTTTTACAGTTTATTTAAACCTGGATTCTGTTCCCTCTTAATTAACTGACTGCATTTTCACCAGAATAAAATAATGTTGGTATAAGCACTGCTCCTCCTTTATATGGAAAACTAATGGGTGGGCCACTATCCCAAACACAAGAGAACTGAACAGATCTACCTTTAGAGCAGTGATTCTCAACCTGTGGGTCGCGACCCCTTTGGCAGTTGAACAAACTTTTCACAGGGTTTGGGGG
>NW_006288633.1:1273654-1283439 GCF_000327345.1 Myotis davidii
CTAATGAAAAAGGGAATATGCAAATTAACCATCACTCCAGTCACAAAGATGGTGGTGCCCATAGCCACAAGATGGTGGCACCCAGTCTTCTCAGCCCCGCCAGAGTTCCCCAGTTCTGAGAGAATGCAGCGTGAGCAGCCTGGTGGAATGCTTGCTTCCTCACCGTGGCAAGTGTTCCACCCTGGCCACGGAGGGCCTCTGGCCAGGCCGGGTACAGAATGCTTGCATTGTTGTAGGCCGGGCTGAGGGATACCCCTCACCCCTGCCCTGTGCATGAATTTCATGCACCGGCCTCTAGTAATGGTATAAAGCATATTACTTTTGATAGAAGGACTCTGAAATCTGCAATTCTCTTCACTGGCGCTCTTCCCTACGATGTGCTGTACAGAACATGTGCAGTACTATTCTGAGTTTTCCGGAAGTGAAACAACTTTATGGAAATCATATGCAAAATGTTTCTCAAGTTTTTTGCAGTTTACTTTTTTATGAGTCTGTTAAAAATTTAAGAGGAGCCTTGTTGACATTTTATATGCTTATTTTTCTTTCAAAAGAAAATTGGAGGATTTTTAATTTTTCATATCTAAGATGATAAAAGGTGAAATAACATCATAATTCATGTTCAATTTGATATTTGGTTGTTTTCTTTTCTTTTATGAGTTTTATTTATCTTGTAACCAGTCTTGAATGTCTCATCTAAAAAAAAAAGTTTGTTTCACTTTTTCTGTTTGGGGGAATTTGCCTAGACTTAAGAATCCAGAGAGAAAACCTGATATAAAAAAAAATCTAAATTCTTAAAATACTACCTCTGAAAATTTTCATAAATGATGCAAATATTTTAAATAGTATCAACAAAGTATTTTAAGTACCCCAATAAGTGAATTTTGTGAATGCTTTGAAAATAAAGAAATGAACATAGTCTCTTGAATATATTTGGATATTGCATTAATATTGTTTCCCTCTCAATGTGTTTATGAAATGGAATACTTTTCATGGAAGAATATGGCTACAGCCATTTATTACTTTGTATAATGTTTTATTCATCAAAATGACACTAAGATTTTTATACTTCACCAAATACTTTACTAATCCAGGTACTTCAAAGTCCCTTTGTGATTTCTAAAGAGAGAAATGTTATGACATTTGTAGAAACAATTCATTAGGTTTAACACAACTATTAGTTCTTTAATTAAATATTGACTTGAACTGCCAGTTTCTACTTCAGGTGAAAGAGTGATCTTTTATCAGCAAATAGTTGGACTGATTCACTGCATTAGTCAACCAACTTCACATAATTGAGTGCCTCCTATATGCAACTCAACACTTTGGCACTGTGTGTATACATAGTGATGTGGCAGGAGTTGGAAATAAATGTTTTATTTGATTTTGTTATTATTACAAAAATAAGAATTAAAATGCTATAAAAAAAAAGGCTGATAAAGGCTTCTAGTCAAGATGGCAATATAGGTAAAGACAGTACTTGCATCTTCCTACAGCCACATCAAAATTACAACTACACTACAGAACAACCATCATTCAGAACTGCCTGAAATATAGCTGAACAGGAGTCCTACAACTAAGGATATAAAGAAGAGCTACACTGAGACTGCTAGGAGGTCCAGAGACATGCAGAACAGGCTGCTCCCATGCCCACATCTGGCACATAAAAATCAGGAGGGATATCTCAGTTTTGTAAGTTTCCTCTAAAGAGTGAGAGATCTGAGCCCTACACCAGGCCCCTAGCCCAGGATTTTGGTGCCAAGAAAAGAAGTCCCCATAACTTTTGGTTGTAAAAACCAGTGAGGATTGTGGCTAAGACTAAGGGCTGCTGGAGTACCAAGCATTCCTCTTAAAAAACCCATGCATGGACTTACCTGGACTCACTCTCTCTAAGCTCCAGCACTGGAGCAACAGTTGAAAACCACCAGGGACATACATGGAGGAACTGAATTATCTGGCATCAGAGTGAGAGCTTGGGGGGAGGGAGGCAGCTTTCTCTGAGACTGAAGTGCTGGCAGAGGTCACCATTCCTTTTCTGAGCCTTTCTACCATAGAGCCAGCAGGCAAGTACCGTATCTGAGTCTCCGTAGCATGGCTAACACTATTTGCCCCACCCTGGTGATTTCATGAGGCCCTACCCCACCCAACTTCAGGGCCCACCCAATCTGTTTTCAGTGACTTGTCCATACAAATGGCTTCTCTTGGATCATGCTCCAGACTTTCCTAAACTCTCTCAAACAAGCAGCATCTGGCCTCAGCATGCCCCATACCTGTCACTAAGTGGCCCCAGGTCTGGCACTAGCAGTATCCAACCTTGGTTCACATCTTGATCTCTCCTGGGCATCTCCAAACCCAGCACAAGTATAGTTACCTGCAGATCACTTTATAGTTGATGCTGGGAGGCCCTGGAAGAAGAAATGCAGCAGGTGACCATGGCCTGAATCTCCTGGGAAACCCCAGAGCCAGCACACCCTGTGAACAGCTTCAGACCATGTCTCCCCAAGCAGCATACTCAAGGAGAGAACTCAGCAGACACCAGAGCCCCACTGAAGTAAGTCCTACTCCATGGGACGGGTCCTTGCACAGCTGGTTCTCCACAATGGTCACAGCCACTCCTTGTATCCCAAAGGCCTGGGGTAAATACCTCCCATTGATCTGTCAATATCAATCAAGGCTCAACTGTAATAGGAGGGTATACACACCCTAGGGTGGTAACGATCTGGACTGCCTAGCTTGAGTGGGAAGGCTGTCCCACTGACCCTACAGTGCACCTACCACATAAAAGGCCACTTTACCAAGCCTGGGATATGTAGCAATTCTACCTAATGCATAGAAACAAATACAGGAAGGCTGCCAAAATGAGGAGACAGAGAAATATGTCCTAAATGAAAGAACAAAGCAAGAAAAGAACTAAACAATATAGAGATAAGCAATCTACTAAATGCAGAGTTCGAAACACTGATTATAAGGATGTCCAATGAACTTAGAGGAAGGATAGATAAACTTAATGAAAACTACAATAGCATTAAAAAGGACATGGTAACCTTAAAAAAGAATCAATCAGAAATGAAAGATACACTAACTAAAATGAAGAATACATTACAGAAAGTCAATGGTGGAGTAGATGAAGCAGAGTATTAAGTCACAGATTTGGAAGATAAAATAGCAGCCCTGGTCAGAGTGTCTCAGTTGGCTGGAGCATCTTGCTATGCACTGGAAGGAAGGCTGTGAGTTCTATTCCAAGTCATGGCACATACCTAGGTTGTGGTTTGATCCCCATTTGGGGCACATTCAAGAGGCAACCAATCACTATATCTCTCTCACATTAATGTTTCTCTCTCGTTCTCTCTCTCTCATTCTCTCACACACTCTCTCTCTCTCTTTCTCTCTCTCTCTTTCTCTCTGAAATCAATTAAAACAAAATAAAGCAGCCTGGTCAGTGTTGCCCAGTGGTTGAGTGTTGACCTATGAACCAGGAGATCACGGTTTGATTCTCAGTCAGGACACATGCCCAGGTTGTGGGCTTGATCCCCAATAGGGGGCATGCAGGCGGCAGCAGATCGATGATTCTCTCTCATCATTGATGTTTCTATCTCTCTCTTCCTCTCCCTCTCCGAAATCAATAAAAATATATTTTTTAAAAATAATTTAAAAAGAAAGCAAAAAATACCCATCAGAACAGCAAAAAATGAGGATAATGCAAGAAGCCTCTGGGACAACTTCAGTGTACCAATATTCACATCATGGGTGCTGAAAGGAGAAGAATGAGCAATAATTTGAAAAGCTATTTTAAAAAATATTGGCAAAAAACTTCCCTAATCTGATGGAAAAAAAAAATAGACATATAAGTCCAGGAAGCACAGAGAGTCCCAAATAAGGTGAACCCAAAGAGGCTCACATCAAGACACATCATAATCAAAACGCAAAAGTTTAAAGACAAAGACAGAACCATAAAAAAAAAAAAAAAAGAGAAAAACAGTTAGCCACAAGAAAGCTCATAAGACTGTTAGCTGTTCTTGCAACAGAAACTTTGCAGGCCAGAAATGATTAGAAAGAAATATTCCAAGTGATGAAAAGCAAGAACCTACAACCAAGATTGCTCTACCCAGCAAAGCTGTCATTTAGAATTGAAAGACATATAAAAAGATCCCTTGGGAAGAAAAAAGCTAAAGAAGTTCATCACCACCAAACCAGTATTACATGAAATGAATAATAAAAAAGATTAAGAATATGAACAATAAAAAGGCAGTAAATACATATCTATCAACAATTGAATTAAAAAATAAATGAGCAGGCAGAACAGAAACAGATTCATAGATACAGAGAACATTTTGACTGTTGCCAGGTGGGAGGGGGGTTGAGGGCATCGGTGAAAAAGGTGAAGGGATTAAGAAATACAAATTGGCAGTTACAGAATAGTCATGGAGATGTAAACTATAGCATAGGGAATACTACTATAGTCAGTAATATTCTAATAACTATATATGGTGTCAGATGGGTATGAGATTTATCAAGATGATCACTTAGTAAGCTATAAAATGTCTAATCACTGAGTTGTACACCTGAAACTAATATGATATTGTATGTCAACTGTAATTGAAAAATAAAAAATGATATTTTAAAAGGCTGATGAGCTCTCCCTAAATAGGCAAGCATGTAGCAGCTGTGGGAGGAGGAGATAGAATGGTGGCATTTTTAAAAATGGGCATGTGGTTTTACAGATTGATTCATGAAAAATAAAAACAAGGATGAACTATTGAGTCAACAAATTATTATTATAGTTATTTTGATGAAATGATCTTGCTCTGCTTATGAATTAAGTTGCAAATTTCAGTCACTCATTAACATTCCTTCTTTGAAATGCCTTTAATATCATTATATATTAATTCTATTGCTACTAGTCTCCTGAAATAGAAGATTGACTTGACCTGTGGCTGGTGCTAGAGAGATTGTATCCTGTGTCACATCAGTAAAGTAACACTGAGTGTAACCCTCATAGAGGAAAGACTAGCACAGGCAAAACAACATCATTGCTATTTTTCTAACTTCCAGCACTTCATTAACTATGGCACCTCATAGGGGTTATATAACTGTGAGCATAACTTTGTAAAGTTTATAAACATAACAGAGAGCCTTCTCACGGGTGTCCTGGGCCAGGCCGCATGCGTCGCTCCTTGAGGTCACCCAAAGTTCCTTCTCCAGACACAGCTTACCCTTTAGTTGCAAACGGAGGCAGGCTTCCCACATTGGCTGTCCCAGCGCTAGCCCCTCAGAGATCGTACTCAGCAGCCCTGTACTTCTGCCAGCATGTCGCCAGAGGAAGATTGATTGCCTCTTAATAATGTTTCTCGTAAGTTTCACCAATCTGGGTCTTTTTCCAGTTCCCAGGTTCTTAGCACTTGACCTCCACAATGGGGCATTCCTTGAGGCCCTGGCGTGACAAGACCATGGAGAGAAAACTGAAATTTTAATCAGTGGTGCCGTCAGGATCTTGGACCTTCCTCTAAGTCTATGAGCATCCACTATTGTAGACAATCACAACTACCTGCTGCAGGACACTGCAGCCGCACCTCCAAGCTTAGGTAAGGCTTAGAAAATGTCCCCTATATTCACCATGCCCAGACATTAGGCAGAGTGGCGTGATAAGCTAAGGCTGTTCCTTAATCATCATGACTTCCCCGGTTTTTAACATCCCTTACTATGGAAACACATACAGAATTTTGAGATTATAAGAAGTAGAGACCACCAAGGATTTCATCTTAGGAATTATCCCTCCCAGGGCCTTGATGTTAAGATTTCATATCCTGGACTATAGTCTTAGCCACAATCATTTTTTGGCATTGTTATTACATGATCCTAAAATATGAAATATTAAAGTGTAGTGGGTGCTAATGCACTGTGTGTGTATGCACTGATGGATAGAAAGTCCCAGCCCTTTATAAGTGTGGGGCCGCCCTAGCTGACTTGGCTCAGTGGATAGAGTGTCGGCCTGCAGACTCAAGGGTCCTGGGTTCAATTCTGGTCAAGGGCATGTGCAAAGGGTTGCAGGCTCGATCCCCAGTGGGGGGCGTGCAGGAGGCAGCCGATCAATGATTCTCTTTCACATCATTGATGTTTCTATCTCTCTCTCTCTCTCCCTCTCCCTTCCTCTCTGAAATAAAAAAATATCTACACTAATTAAAGAGAAACATGGTAATTGGCGTACGACCGTTACCCTTCCCATTGGCTAATCAACGAAATATGCAAATTAACTGACAGTCAAGATGGCTTCCGGCAGCCAGGCAGCTTGAAACTAACATGAGGCTTGCTTGCCTCGGCGATGGAGGAAACCAATGTTCCCCGCCTGCGGCTGCAGGCCTCTGAGCCTGCAGTTTAAGAAACTATGTAACAAATCCCGCTAGACTTCAGCCAGCAGGATCGCAACATTGTATACAAAGGCCAGAACCCTACTTTCAGCAGCGGAGGCCTAAGAGCTGGAGCCAAGCCTCAAGCTAAAGCTGGCCCAGAATAAAAAAAAAAAAAGAAAAAAAGGAGCGGTTGGGAGCTTCAGTCACCCCCAGCCTGAAAACAGCCCTCAGCCCCTCACCCAGACTGGCCAGACACCCCAGTGGGGACCCCCACCCTGATCCAGGACACCCTTCAGGGCTAACCAGCTGGCCCCCACCTGTGCACCAGGCCTCTACCCTATATAGTAAAAGGGTAATATGTCTCCCAGCCCCGGGATCAGCGGAGCCATGAGGCCTCCCGGCACTGGGATAAGCATGACAGGGGGCAGCGCCCAAACCCCCCGATTCGCCCTGCGGCTCTGTGTGTGACAAGGGGCGGGGCCACAACCCCTCCCCCCACGGGCCCTGCTCTGTGTGTGATGGGGTAAAGCCATAACCTCCCCATCGGCCCTGCCCTGAGAGTGAGAGTGGCGGCGCCCCACCCCCTGATCGGTCCTGCTCTGTGGGTGATAGAGGGCGGTGCCCCAACCTGCTGATCCGCCCTGCTCTGTGTGTGACAGGGGACAGTGCCCCAACTCCCCTATCAGCCCTACTCTGTGAGTGATGGGGGGAGCTCCCCAACCCCCTGATGGGCCCTGCTCTGTGCATGACAGGGCGTGGCGCCCCAACTCCCCAATTAGCCCTGCTCTGAGCCCAACCAGGGGCTGCACCTAGGGATTGGGCCTGCCCTCTGCCACCTGGGAGCAGGCCTAAGCCAGCAGGTCGTTATCTCCCGAGGGGTCCCAGACTGCTAGAGGGCACAGGCCAGGCTGAGGGACCCCACCTCCCCCCCCTCCAAGTGCACAAATTTTTGTGCACCGGGCCTCTAGTATAAAAAAAAAAAATAAGTGTGGGGCCAGTGGATAGGACCACCACCCACCTTACAGGATAATCATTCTACATGAAGCTGTTACTCTTTGACATTACATTTTAGGGTTATTATTTGAACCATAGTTGATTCAAATGGCCACAGCTGTGCTTTAAAGAACTTCACTGGGTTCCCTTCTTACTTCATCCTTTTAATTTGGGGATCATTAGAAATGGTTCCTCCCCCCAAATTTCTGTGCTATTTAATGAAACATGGTAAATGATTTCCCTTTTAAATCTCTTTTTCCCTCTCAACATTATTTTTCCCTCTCAACATTGCCAAACCCGGGCTGCTGATAGCCCCATTTGATTGAAGGGAAATGGTTTATTCCTTCAACAGCCTTTAAAACAGGGAACTTCTTAATTAAAAACTCACCCTGCCTGAGATCCTCTAGGAAAATTTCTTCCAAAAAGAATGTGGGATCCTAGGAGCCAAGGACTTTGGTAGTAATCAGACTGGAGTTTGAATCCTGGATCCGGCATTTAATTACTCAGTGGCCTTGGACTAGTTACTTAATCCTTTAAGCTTCAATTGCATCAATAAAATGAAGGTCATATGAATTACTTGCCTTAAGGATTTAGCAAGTTAAGATATGTGTGATAATACTTAGAAATGGGCGGCATGCAGTAAGTGCTTAATAAGTAGCAGTAAGGATTTAGAGGGCCGTTTCAAACTTTTATTCCCCAAACTTTTATTCCTATACAATCATACTTTATTCATTGTCTATTTTTTCCCTTTTTTTAAACAGCAAAAATATCTTTTCTAACCCACCCCGGTGTTCTACTTACTATCTCCTTTCCTATGCCCATCTCTACAGTCCAGAAACTGTTAGTTCAGATGTGATTTAAGAAAAGACTTTTAGTCACAGGCATCTCCTCTGCCACTTCCTCTTTCCATCTTCTGACACTGCCCCAAAGAGAAGGAGCAACAACTACATCGAAGAAACTCTCTGTTGGTTTTATCTTTCCACCTGGGACCCACATGCAAGCTGAGTTATTTTCTCTCAATGTGGTGTAGAGACATGAACTCTAAAAAGAAAATGGGAAACATTTATTTTCGCATGAAATAATGTTTCTTTGTCATGAAAATTAAGGAAGAGATGATGAACTCTTCAGATTCTTTTTTAGTGGGTTTCCAAGTGATAGTTGCTCCTTCTGACAGTCAGCTCTGTAGCTGTTGCCCAAGCAGCATTGTGCTACTTACTTATAGCACAATGAATATTCCAATTAAAATGCAATCTTTAAAAGTATAAATAGGCAGAAAAGGCCACTTAGAAACAAAAAAGTCAGCAAGAATGCCATGGTATAAAGTTGTTCCTTAGAGTCTTTCCTCTCATAATGCTTTTGATAACAGAATTTGAACCAAACCATGAAGTTAAAGTAAACCTGCTCAGCAGCAAAGAGTTCTGTTTTTCTATACTTATACTGTGACCTACAATACCACAAGTAGTCACAGAGTGAAACAGAGTCAGAGTTATAACCCAGAATTATTTATTCTTTCACACAATAAGCACCTTTGAGCACCTAAGCTCTGCAAAGCATTAAGAGACGCTCAGGTGTACATTGGTGAAGAAAATGGTCATAGTTTTTACTTCATGGAGCTTAGAGTTGACAAGTCAGACAACAAACCATCAGCAAACAAGTTACATAATGATATACATACATACAGTGATAAATTCCACCAAAGAGAGAGGTTGGTGTGGGCAACATACTTAGATCAGATATTCCAAAAAGGCCTCTCTGAGCAGGGGCTGGGACAGCCAATGACTGTAAAATAACGGGTCAACCCGGGGGAGAGTCAGAGGAACAGGGTTCTAGGTAGAGGAGAAACCAAGTGCAAAGGCTTTGAGACAGAACAGACTTGGTGTGTAAACAGACAGGAAGGAAGAGGATATAGTAATCTAACAGATTTACCTCCAAATCTTGGCTTTACTGTATATTTGTTGAGCAAATTATTTTGAAGTAGTGAATATTATGGTTAGAAGTCTGAACTATAGAGTCAAGTCAACAGGGATCACTTGGCTTAACCACTTTTCAGATGTGTGTTCTTTAATTACTTAACTTCTCTGATACTTAATTTCCTTCTCTGTAATATTGGGTTAATAATACCTAATTTATTAAATTTTTGTGAAGATTATATAAGATTAAATGTAATCATGTAGAAGAGGAGTTATTGCATAGGAAGCGAAGACAATAAATGTTAATTACTCCTATTATTCTTCTTATAATTATAACTAGGGAGCTGGTGCACAAAATTTGTGCACGGTAGGGGGGTCCCCTCAGCCCAGCCTGCATCCTCTCCAATTCGGGACCCCTCCAGAAATGTCTGACTGCCTAAACTGGCAGACGTGCATCCCCCTCACTATCCAGGACCGCTGGCTCATAACTGCTCACCTGCCTGCCTGCCTGATCACCCCTAACTGCCCCCCGTGTCAG
>NW_006288633.1:1283577-1291713 GCF_000327345.1 Myotis davidii
CCCCCCTTGCTGTCCTGGTTGCCCATAACTGCCCCCACCCTGCCAGTAGGTCACCCCCAATTGCCCCCCTCTGCTGGCCTGGTCACCCATTTTGGTTATGACGGCCCTGGCTTTTTATATATTAGGATAATGCTAGTATTATTATTACTCTCTGAGCCTCACAGGGTTAAAATTAAGATATTGCTAAAATAAAGCCTAACTGGTAGAAATTTGTTGAGAGTAATATAAGATAATATAGGTAAAGTTATTAGCATATATTGCCTAGTACATATCACTCAAGGCTCTGATAGCTATTACTACTGTGCCATTGTTTTTAATTAATAGTAGTATTGGCTATAAGCTAAAACCAGTATCAAATCTATACATTTCTAAATGTACTGAACCCAAAATATTCTTAGAGTATTGAAATATTCTTAGAACTGAACTTTAGCCAACATTCCATTTGGTTCAAGTCCATAGTCTATACATTAAAAAGCACATTTGTTACAATCAAGTTTTCATATTTGTTGCAATGCCATCCTCACTTGTCTCCTATAAGTGCTACTTTTACCACTCAAGGACCTAAATGCATACCTAAATGTGCTTGTTGGTATTTGTCACGTAACCTTGTGAATACCTTTCCTTTTGGCTTCAGAGGGAGGAGAGAGAACAGTTAGATATGGCTCATTTCCAAACTTCGACCATCTCAATCTCGTCAACTTGTATCATAAATAAGGAAGTAAAGGAGTCATTGGTACAAGGTAAGAGCTGAAGTTTGTTTCACCATCATACACCAGTCAATGTAATTGAAATTCATCTTTTGTTTTGTGTTAGATACAGTTAACAAATAACCAAATAAGATTTTCCCTTTTCCCAACTCTTATCTCTCATATCAACTCTGTATATATTTGATGAAAGAAGGTATTAAAGCCCACCAGAATGATGTGAGGAGACATAGAAGTCAGAGTGGAGGTGTGAGTTTTTAAAGAGTGGGTTTCTTTTTTTTTTAAGTATCTTTTTGTTGATTTTTAGATAGAGAGAATGGGAGAGGGATGGAGAGGTAGAAACATCAATAAGAAACATCAATTGGCTGCCTCCTGCATGCCCTCTACTGGGAATCAATTCCACAACCCGGGCACTTACTCTAACCGGGAATCAAACTGGGACTTTTTGATTCCTGGGTTGACCCTCAACCACCGAGCCTCATTGGCTGGGCAGGAGTGGATTTCTTATGGCTGAAATGCTTGCATTTCAGGATTTATGGCTTTTCAGGCTTAACATTATTTAAAAATCTATTTCTAGGACACTTTAATGAAACTGCAAAAGTCCTTGATTCTAAGACACACTTATTGGTAATTTTTCCCATTAAATAAAGCAAGGGGACACCTACAATTTATTTCCTTAGAACTCATGCATTCACTTTCTCACCAACGTAATGAAAGGAGCTCTGGAACTGAAATCAGAAAACCCAGCTGACTAAACCTACTAACTATGAAACCTTGGACAAGTTGCTTAAATTCCTCAAAATGTTTATTTCTCTATGTCCAGAGTGGTAGAGTTGAATTATATGATCTCCAAGTTTATTTCCATCCATAAAGCTTTAAGCCTTTGATTGTATGAGCCCTCTCAGTTATTATGTCCTGAATTTTGATGAAATACATATTTCTAAGTACTGAATAGAGGCCAACTCTTATGAATGGAAGGGTACTGTGAAAGCAATAGTCTTTGTAATAACATCATTGTTTCATCAAGCATAAGTCAAACCCAAACCTCAACTTGCCAATAACTGCTGGCTGCTCTCAATGTATGTGTGTGTACATAGCACACCTGCGTTAAGCACCTTCCCCATTGAGCATGATTATTTCAGGGTACAATTCCCTTAAAGTGGGTCTAGGGCAGGGGTGATGAAAACTCCGCCACCATCTTTCACTATGCTTGGGAGAGGTCTTTCGGTTACAATTTGTCAAAAAATATATAAGGTGGTTTAGAGTCCTTTTCTTTTTCTTTGTCTTCTGACTACCCCACTCAATTTATAATCTCTTTGTCATTCGAAGTGAAAAGCACATAGAGAATAAAAGCAAAATCACCTTTTATACTAGAGCATTAAGCTTATCCAAGGATGACGTTCACATTTTTTGCCTTTCAGGATAACATGTAGGTACTGAAACTGTTTACTTTCCTTTTTTCAACCCTCTTGCTGCAGGGATGGGGCACAGGATTTAATTAGCGTGCCATTGAGTTCATTCAGCAAGAAATGTAGAGAAGTGGCAACAGCTGAACAATATTCTTTATCAATGTGCTGGGGAAGAAGAGGCTGTCTGCGGAGCATTCTTTTCATACTTTGTAGCTCTAAAAGTAGCCAGTTAATTAGATTCCATGGTTACTGCTATTGTAATATCTGCTTATTTGAAGTGCAAAGATAATCATCAATTGTACTCTCTTGACTACACTATTAATGGCTTTAATACCCACATTGTGTTTACATTTTGCATTGCAACGAACACTTAGCTATTGTGGTTTTTAACATGTAGTAATTCAGTGAATACTGTCTCCATGTAATGCCCTTGCCATCTCATTCTGCAGCATTAAGTGTTGTTTTTCTAGCGAGGTCTTGAAATGTGGGGCATTATGTATGAGTTATGCTAATTTGTTAGGGCAATGAATACATTAATTTCATTAGTAAATGGCCTCAAAGCAATAATTACCAGTGTAGGTGTGTCAGAAGCGATCATGCTCAGTTTTGCTAGTTAATTACTAAGATTTTGTTCTGAGGGGCCCAGATTTGACATCCAGCTTCAATTTAGCCATAAATAAAGTCCTGAAGTATGTAGGGATGAAGAAAGGAAGCCAAGAACTTGTTTTGCACTTACATACTTCCACTTTTTGTCCAGTGTAACTGCCAATAAGATGCCAAAATAATTAATGTCAGTAATATAAAGTTTTAGTATACCCTAAAAAAGCACATTTTGTTAAAAATAGCAATTACGTTTTCTTGATACCCTTATTTGCTTACATAACTGGATTTTAAATGATCCACAAAATAGTGTGTAACTTGCTAAGATGAATTCCACTTAGCGTTGTTGTCTGCAGTTCCTTTTCAAAGCTAAAGTCACTTTATTTTTTTGAAATAAATGGAATTTTCCTCTAATGGATTAATTGGCTCCCTGTGCCTGCTATATTATTATACTACTTGAACCATTTGCTGCTAAGCAGTAATAGTAGACCCCATATTCCAGTATTAATTTCCACAAAAATCTGACATTCTTTTTATAATCATACACCTGTTGGAGCCATTTAATGCGTATCCATTTGCTAAAACGATGAGTGGAGGTCGTTTAAAACTGAGCAATCACTGGAGCTGTTTATGGAATGTTGGAATACTAAAAGAGGCTCGGTGTCCTGGTGTTCTGCTCTAATGGGAAAATAATACTTTCCCAAATTGGTTGAGGAAAGGAATACAGTGGAGTTTGAAAAGCAGATGACACATATGTGTAAAGAGAGGACATGTGAGCCATGAGAAGGAAAGGGGCAAAGCAAATGCAGGCAAAAGGATAGAAGAGGAAGCCATTAAGAGGAAAATACAAGAAAGAAGCTGGAAGGAGGCTTCTTGCTGTCAGGAGATTTTGTTTGTTTGGGGCAGTACTTTTTATTTATTTTATTTTTATTGTTGACATTATTACAGATGTCCCCCATTACCCCTCTTTGTCTCCTCCCACCCACACCCTCCTCTCCTCCCTCTGGTCCTAACCCCCCATTGTTGTCTGTGTCCATGGGCTGGTAAAAAAAAAAAAAAAAAAAAAAAAGCATGAGTCATCTCTACAAGTGATTCTTGTGGAATCAAATACCAACCAGGATCCCTAAACATAATAATGGAGGTGAGGAGGAGCTGGACTGCTAAGAAATTGATTCTCTTCTAGATTCTTTCTGTTTCATAGGTGATGGCTGGTGCTTCTGTTCCCCTACCCAATATCCACACAGTGACTCTGCCACAGAGCCTCCTGCTTCCACCCCAGCCTTTGGCTTTGGTTGTATAACAATTGGGGGGTGGGGGCATATCTAGATTTCAACTAGATTATTGAAATCTGTACCTGGGCTGCCATGTGCAACAAACCATTCTTCCCTCAGGATTTAGAAAAGACAAATATTGTTTTACTCCAAAGCAAGTTTTTATTTACCTGCAAAAAACAACCGACATTAAATACTATTAATTTTAACAGATCACAGCAGTTCGGACAAAGATCAAACAGCCTGTCAATTTGGTGATGATGATCCTCAATGTTAAGATCTTTCCCTTCTTTCTGAAGTTAATACAGGAGTCCAGACTTTAGAAGTGAGTCTGATTTAGACTAGCAGAGTCTACTAGACATTATTTAAGGATATTTGCTTAACATGAATTTATCTTGAGTAGGATCCTTGGTGGTGATCTTGACTTGTTTAGCTAATGCCTGTATTCAAAATACATTCACAGACATGAATTGCTGTCTTTGTGAAATGCACACAGGAAAAGTTAGAGGTCAAGGTTTGAAGACTTTAAATTAAGAGGTAAGGCTTTACTTACTCATTTAAAAGGAGAGGTTAGGGGCATTAAATCTCAGTTACAGAGATGAAGAACTGGGCCTTCTGCAACACACAGCTCCAGAGTTGCCCCATTCACATCATATTCTGAATAAGAGCCAACACCAGGATGGTGCAGTGCACAGCCTGTGCGGCCAGACACAGCAACCTGCTCAGGACACAAAAGTCAGGAATGAGTAAAATCTGGGTTTCTCTAAGCTCTGCCATTACTCCTGGTATCACCACAGAGAAGTCACATACTCTCCCTGAGCCACAGTCTTCTCATTTGGTAAAATGGCAATAATAAAATATTACTTGCTTCATAGAGGTATCATGAAAGTTGAATGACCTAAAACATGTTTACAAGCCCATCACATGTCCAGAACCCAATTAATTTAGTGTCATTATTATTATTACTATTAGTAGCAGTGTGTTTTTTTATTATTATTGCTGTTGGGTTATGCCAGAGCACCATAAAAACTGGAAGCCTAGCCCTAGCTGGTTTGGCTCAGTGGATAGAACGTCGGCCTATGGACTGAAGGGTCCTGGGTTCAATTCTGGTCAAGGGAACATGCCAGGGTTACAGGCTTAATCCCCAGTACGGGGCGTGCAGGAGGCAGCCAGTCAATGATTCTTTCTCAACATTGATGTTTCTGTCTCTCTCTCCCTTTCCCTTCCTCTCTGAAATCAATAAATACAATATATATATTCAAAAACAACAAAAAAAACTGGAAGTCTAACCATGGAGGCACACCACCCTTGCCCAGTTCTCAATGTCAGTTCAGATAATGATATTTTGTTTATGTTAACTCAGTTGCAGATTTCCAGGCTTCTGAGTCTTTTTAACTCAATGCCCTACTATAATGATTTGAAATATTCACTCAGCTCCCTAAAGGGCCTTCCATTGTTTGCCAGTATTCCTTTTCTTTCATTTTTTCTTGTGCTTTTTCCTCCCATTTTTCCCTCAATTCCTCCACCACCCTCCCTATCTCTCTGTTTCCTCAACTACTGTCAACATTTGCCAGGTCAATCCCAGCACGCCTGTTTGTCCCTAGGTCCTGAACATCACATATGAGCAGAGACCTGACCTACACAGAAATCTCTGCACAGTGAAGATGAAGCCAACTGATTTTAAGGAGAAATATCCAAAAGGAATTAAACTTGAATATTATTCCCTGGAACCTCTTTCTTCTAGCCTGTCACAAGGTACTTACAACTGTTACTACAAATTTTGTGTGCTGCTATGCACCATCAATTGTGCTAAGCCTTTACATAATTTTATTATTTAATAATCACTAACTTATAGGTATAAATATTATTACTCCTTTAGGGATGATAAAACCAAGACTTGGAGAGAGTTTGAGTTACTTGCCCAAGTTCATACAGCTGGCACGTATTGAAATATTTATTTAAACCCAGATATGACTACAAAGCCTTCTCTTAACCACCACCTTCCACTCCTTTTCCACTATATTTTATAGATTCTTACTGGTTGAGTCAAATGCATTATTCAAACATAAGCCTGGGAACATTGCATAGGAGAAAAAATAAGGAGAGCTCTACCACTATGCATAACCTGTTTATCTCCTCACAGCTCAGAATGTTGACATTAGTCCTTTTTTGTTGTTGTTGTTTGGTGTGTGTTTTTTTAGTGGAGGCATATAATTCATGTGAAAAATACCACAAACTGCAAACTAATGCTACAGTGATGGTAGGGTTACCCACGTAGTTGGGAGGCATGCTTATTCATTACACACTTGTTGTCACCTGGGGTTTATCTGCTAATCCAAGCAGGCTCTGTTTTCAAGCACTAAGACAGTGGTTCTCAACCTTCCTAATGTCGCGACCCTTTAATACAGTTCCTCATGTTGTGGTGACCCCCAACCATAAAATTATTTTTGTTGGTACTTCATAACTATAATTTTGCTACTGTTATGAATCGTAATGTAAATATCTGATATGCAGTATGTATTTTCATTGTTACAAATTGAACATAATTAAAGCATAGTGATTAATCACAAAAACAATATGTAATTATATATTGTGAAATATTTATTTCTAATTACAAATAAATGAAATTTTGTCTTGAAGCATGGTGTAGCATGGTAACAATCTTAATATAACAACAGCAAACTACATTGCTACATTTTGCGACAGTATGTGTAAAAAGCCAACGGCAGTGCAAAGGTTGAGATTGCTTCTTTCTCACCAAATCAGAAATTCTCGGGGAAGTCTTTGCAAGAGCACAACAAAGATCATCTTCCACAAAAAGTCTACTTCTGTATTTAGACTTGATAACCAACAAGCTGGACAACCCTGTTTCACAAAGATATGTTGTTGGAAATGTAAGAAGGCACAACACAGTCTCAGACAGAACAGGATATGACTGCAAACACTTGATCCAGAATTTTATAACTGGCATTGTAGAGAAATCAGTTCTCGCTACATCGTTGTTAATAATTCAATGAATTCCTCTTGTGCTATCTCAGGAACATCTTCAACTTTGACTGTGAATGGGCTTCTGGCCAGTGCAAATGGGGTGTCAGGTAGATTTGGAAAGTATGATGAAATTTCGTCTGCAAGCATGTGCAAGTGTTGTTTCACAGAAATTATCATCGCAATCCTTTTGTCTGGTTCAATGTCATGCTCCTCAAAGAAAGCAGATAAGGTAGGCAACATGTAAATTTTATTTTCATCCAATTTTTTTTGCCAAAGCTGAAGTTTCATTTGGAATGATCGGATCTTTTCAGACAAATCGAGGCATGTTGCATTTGGTCCTTGCAGTGATAAATTTAACTCTTTCAAGATGGCAAAGATGTCAACCAAGTAAGCTGTTTTCTGCAGTTCACTTCTATCGCCAAAAAGTGCTTCAAACTGCGGTCTTGCTTTCTGATTAAAAAACATTTTGAGTTCATCACGAAGCTCAAAAACACGTTTAAAAATTTTCCTCTCGACAACCATCTCGCTTCAGTGTGAAATAGCAGAGTATTGTTCAGCGCATCCAACTCGTTTCACAGTTGCGAAAACAGTCGACTGTTTAAAGTGCTTGCCTTTACAAAATTGACACAACTTATGACGCTTTTCATTACTCTTTTAACTCTTGTGGCAGCGTTTTCATTACTAATATTTGCCAATGAATCATACAGTGAGTTCCAATGACTTTTGTTGACTCATTCAGTACCAAACGTTGAAATCCAGATCGATATCCTAGCATAGCTGGAGCACCATCTGTGCAAACACCACAACCGTTTTTCCAAGAGATCTTATGCTCTTTCAGAAATGAACCAACTGTGTCAAATACATCATGTGCAGTAGTTGTCATTTCAAGAGATTTTCAAAAAAAAAAAAACCTCATCTTTAAAGTCGCCATCATTAATATACCTCATGTAAACCAGTAACTGTGAACAGTGGCTAACGTCTGTAGATCCATCAAGCTGTATACTAAATATTGGAAGTGGAGATTTAATTTCCTGGATTACCTGATCAAGAATATCAGCAGACATGGCATCTATTCTTCTGCGGACGGTGTCGTTAGATAAGGAAATTGCACTCAATGTCGTTACAAATTCATCTCTGATCATAACTCGAACAATGTCTTTGGTC
>NW_006288633.1:1291851-1300432 GCF_000327345.1 Myotis davidii
CAGATTTTCTTACCGTTCTTCTCTACATGATCCATTGTCATGGGATGGTTTGCTAATGAAAATAATACATAACAATAGCTTTAATAATACAAAAGATGATACATGGCATAGTTCAGTCAATACAGTTCATTAAAGTTTCCTATGATTTACCATTCTCTGTGTTGTTTTTTTTACATACCTGTTACTATCACAAGGGGGCGGTATTCAGATCAACCACAGCTGAATATAAAAAGAAAGATCAGCATCCAGATTAAGTTCTCATGATACAGATATTTTTTTTGCAGTAGTTGATGATTTTTACAGTACATGATTTTACATTTACCCAGTAATTATAATTCATGAAGTGTCATTTTACCTCCAATAATCCTGCTTTCAACACAGCAGCTGCTTTCTACACAGTAGCTGCTCTCTACACATGTGTGATTGGTCCGCATAAGTACATTATGGCGCCAACTCTGTCACATACACCTGTATTTGTACCGAGTACATGTGATGGGGTTTGTGCGCTGATGTCATCACGCCAGGTACTCATATGTGGGTGTATCTGCATGTAGGCAGACCCGCCTGGAGAGGGATAGAGAAGCGGTGTCTCGGTTCCTTAGACCATCGAAAATAGGTGTTTTCCAGTGGTCTTAGGCGACCCCTGTGAAAGGGTAGTTCGACCCCCAAAGGGTTCGCGACCCATAAATTGAGAACCGCTGCACTAAAGGGATAGGATGGTGCTAACAGGTAGATTCCCAACAATACCAAAAGATCCATTCAGTTAATATTGTTGCACTTAAAACCATATCAAATGCCTCCCAGCAGCCACCTCCAGTCAGGGTGTTTGGTGGTTGCCAATATGTGGGCTCTAGGCTCCTGGGAAATGGAGGAGTTAATGCTGGAGGTGAGTGAAGCTAAAACCAAGGATTATGTCAAATAGCATTATCTTTCATACAGATTCATTTATTATTTTTAAATGTCCAGAGTGGGGAATATTACTGATAATACAGATTTTAAAGCACAGATATGGAGGATCATGAGATTTTGTAACAAAATGAAGTGGATTTTCCCAAAAGAAAAGATGGAGAACCACTGAATACCATATTTTGGCCTCAAGAATTTTAAAACTTAAGCAGCACAGAAAAACAGGTACCAAAGGGTAGCCTGTCTCTCTTTAATGAAAGGAGGTGTACATTGATTCCTCAAAGCCCTGAAACAAATGGTAGACAACTTTATGTGGAAAGAACAGGCTCAGGTTTATGGCGGGGGGGCGGGGGGAAAGCAAGTAGATGTTTCTGTCATCCATCTTGCAAATTCTGCTGATGTCATTGCCCATCTCTTTAAAGCACATTGGCTTTACTAAGAGAAAAGAGAAAATATCTCCAGGGTTAAGCCAAATTACAGGGAAAAAAATGCAACAGAAGTCTTTGCCTTCATGTCTTATCTACACGCGCACTATTAGCAGCAGCCTGCTATCTGTTGTGCTTTGTGCGATGCTCCAATGAGTGGAGTTGGAAAGAGCTGGATGGAGAGATTGAGGGTCCACTGAGTACCTCTTGCTCATTAGACCCTGGAAATGGAAACACAGCATGGTCTCATAAGAGACACCCCTAAAGCCCAGCCCAGAGAAACCGTATTACCTCAGATTAATCCACACCCCAGGATCCTCTTTCTCTGTCTTGTTCCAGCATATTTTAAAACTGTCCCAACCCCTGAAGCAGTAGCCAGGGCCTGTCTGAGCGTATAGCATCTCATGGATTCTCAAAGAGCCGTTCATCCTGCCAGGATGCCCACACTGTTTGCAGAAATCTCCAAGCTGTAGTGTTAAAGTGGCCCACAGACCCCTGCCAGGCAGAAAAGCTGCCTGTGGGGAAGGCAACACAGTTGTCTTTCTGACCCACTACACACCCAAGAAAAGCAATGCTTTGCAAGGGAACCTAGAAGATGAATCTAGAACTTGTTAAACTGTTGGCCTCTCTGCTTATTCCCTTGGATTTAGGTGAAATCTGAACTTCGGAATTTGAAATTAATATTTATGGCACGATTTAATACTCATTTAGTAATGTAAAGAATCTGATTGAAAGATGTGGTTTAGACATAAGCCCCACCAGAAACTCATTTACTAACAGAATCCAATGCTAAGTAAAATAAACAGCTTTGCTTTCTACTGACATTTTATAACCACCTTAAGGGAAAGGTGGAGAGGGGAATTGGGTTTCCATGCGGATTTAATTCAAGAACTTCCCGAGAAAGTGCTTGAAGGCAATACAGTAGTGAGCCAACTTTCTTCTGTTAAGTCACACACAAAAAATAGATTGTACCAAATAGAAGGGATCAACCACAGCTGCAAAGAGGAAATTTAGAATTATCATCATACCAGTATCAGAAGGTCCTTTATGGTTATAGCTTCATAAAAGTTCACAGTTAGAGTATTTGCTGCCAACTAATAAAAAAGTAATGAAAAATTTTGCAGATTTTTTGTGTAGACAGCAGTTACCTAATCCCCAAATCCTGATGAATTCATATATTCAAAATATTTAAAAGGCAAAATACACCCAAGAATTTATTTGTGATCCCTTTAAAGGCATAAGTCTTAACCTCATTAAGAGATAAGAAACAACTATATTGCTTGGCTGTACATCAATATGTGTTTGAAAATAAATTCTGATTCCTTTATTGCCCAAACATTCAAAACCCCATAATTATGCAATATCACTCCGGAGTGAATGTGATTAGGTAAAAATGAAGGCCTTGTCCCTTTAATGCTCCTTGATATGTGTGATTACCCAGGAACCCCAGGTTTCCATGTCTTTTTGTGATTATAAGGAGGTCTCTTTTACATTTATTTTTTTAATGAATTCTAACAAGAGAGTTTTTGTATTTATTGTACTCAACACATCCATCCATTTAGGACAAAATAGTTCCTATTGGATGGGCAAAAGGAAGTAAAGGAAAAGCTCTTGAAAATATTTTTTTCTGCTATTTTTGGTGCTGAGTTCTTTCCTCCTAGCGTATATTTTATTACGAAATTGCAGACACCTTCTGTGTATTTCATAAGTGTCTCCACGTATCCCTTCCTGTTCACATCACTCTCTGAGCCCTGTGCCATCAGCTGGCCCGGTCTGTCTAGTAAGCTTGAGCCTCAAACAGATTTCCCCTAACCTTTACTTTTCATTAGCGAGCACAAAGCGGGAGGCAGTGGGGAGGAGGGGAATTAAAATTGGAGGTGTTTCAAGCGTCTGTACTACATTATGCCACTATATGAAAAAGTCATATATTTTTAAATGAAAGGTGAAGTATGATGCTTGTGATCTGGCATTAAAATTCATTGCTGTGCAGAGCTCATAAAAATCTGTATACAAATGTTGCTGTTATTATTTATGAATAATAATTGTATGATAATGCTTCCTCTTTCGTTAATTATTTGTGTCAAGGCCTAAGTACATTTAGCTATTATCATTATTTATAAAATCTGTATATCTATTAAGCGTCATGTGCCACTCACTGTCTCAACATACTTTACATACATTATCTCAGTTAATCTTTACAATAACTAATATGTGTAAAATGAGTTATAGTTACTAACTTATCCTAAGTCATCGAGCTAGTGAGTAATGAGTTGAGATTCTTACCCAGGTCAGTCAGATCAAAAGCCCAATATCTTAACTAGTTCACTCCATAAATCATTGCCATCCCTAGACCCATGTTAAATAAGTAAAGAGTCGCCTTTTACAGGACTGAAAGAAAACAATTAACTTATAAATGTCTCGTGGTTATGCAGCAGTGGACCAGGGAAAGGAAAGCAGACATTTCTGAATATGGCTCACTGCCTTGACCGCAAAACCACGCAGTCTCAACTCTTTGATGATCCTTTCTTTCGGAGTGGTTATTAACATTGGAAAGCTTGAACGACCATGATGGAAGTCTAGATTAGCACCAATTGCATTTTTTTATTAACAAAAATATAAGCTTACCCATGAGAGCGACTGCCTGGGAGGTATGAAAGAAATATCCAGACAGAGGATCAAAATAAAACAAACTCAATTTAAAAGCCCCCCCTTTCACCATAAATTCAGTGTGCCAGAGGTCAGCTCAGACCCCTGCCTGCAAATGAAGCAGAGTACATCTCTTGCTTAACACAGATGTTTTACCCTCCTCTGACAACCGCTTTTTTTGGGGGGGAGCGGGGGGGTAACAGGATTCTATTATATGGAAATGCTACCAGCTTAAAGTTTTTACAAATTTTCAGATCTTTCGAACGTTTTTCTTCCAGTGAACATGTGAATCAAGTAGTAACAGGACAGCCTCAAACCCCCACCCCCACACCCCGCCACACACACACACACACACACACTCCAAAACAGAGGAAACAAAAAGCTCTCCAGAGCACCTCCTGGTCCCCACCCTGCTGTTCACATCCTGTCCAGCCAAGATCGATTTCAGGAGGGCAAACCACCTAAGTACCCCTGGACCAGCCCATTGTTCTGATTTTGCAGGCATATCATTTTTCACCTGAGCACAGTTGCCAAGCCCCGGCAAGACGACCTGGTAAAAAACCCACGCCTCACCGTCTGCAGCCGCCCGGCATGTCCCCTCAGTCCCAGCCATTCGATCATCTCGCGTGGAATCGCCTGGAGCTGTTTGTTGAACTGCTGCATGTTACTCTTTGACTGAGAAAGAGACAAATGTTCCATATTATCTTTAATTTCCATAAAATTGTTTTAATCTTTGCTTTATAATAAATGTATAACAGTGCCCTCGGGGGATCTCTGTTTTGTATTATAGGTGTCTCCATGGGAGTTATGTGCAAGATAGAAGGGCTCAGTGTTTGCCTTTCACCCAAAGGACTAGAAAGATACTTTGAAACAAAAGATTCCTCTGGGACTCATCCATAAGTATAAAATGGAAAATTTCCTTTCCCCAGTGTGCCTCCATCCAACCTCCCCATCCTGGAGACATGAATATTAGCCAAATCAGATCAGGAACATAAGCAGCAGGAGCTGAAAGATATGTGCCCTCTTTCTCACTGTCCCAGCGTTTGGTATTTTATAGAGATAGAGATAGAGACAGAGATAGAGACAGAGATGATAGAGATAGATAGAGAATATAAATATATATACTTATATATATATATATCATAATTATATAATACATAAACATCATCATAAAATGTAATTAATCTAAAAGCCTTCCCCAAAGTGTCAGTTTTAAATGTTTTAGCTCCCCTGGTTCATACAATACCAACGTGATGAAAAAGGAAAAAGGAAAAATAAAGGGTGTGGAATGGGGACAGCCCCATGAATACATTTTTTGACATTTTGTTTATTATCATTTTATCTAGGCTAGTGGTACATGGATGGACTTGTCAGCAGAAATCTCTTGCTGAAGTAAATAAAGAATCTTAACAGGCAAGGAGAATAGAACTAACGGCAAATTGCTCACAAACAGATCTAATTTATTGGTTTCTGTTTCACTGAGATTCTGTTCTGAATTCTGACTTTCCCAGAAGAAACAGCTGAAGGAAGACATGAGTCCATAGGCAGAGCAAGTGCTCTATCTGGTAGAAAAGGGAACATGCGGAGGGATTCTCCGCGCAGCCTCACCCCAGCTTTCCCTGAAAGTTAAGCTGCCTTTTTGCTGCTGTGGTATCTCCATGTAAAGCTAAAGCCTGGACGATCACTTCTATTTTTATTTTCTGGTCTCTGTTAATAAGCCCATGCTGCATTCATGAAAGAAATATATTGAATGTGGTCACACCAGTTATAATATTATGGCTATTTGGGTTTAAACATAATAAAGATACCAACAAGAGCTCCTCAGTTATTAATATTTTTTCCAGGTTAAAAGGCAGCAACAAATCATAAAGAGCATTTCCAAGCAGTAGCACTTTTATAGAAAATTGCTTGCTATTTAAACAAAATATTTGCTCTTCATCACAGGAAAATATGTGGATGCTTCTGAATAAGGAGCTATTTTACCCACTCTCTGCCTCCTATAATTAGCCCCATCTGACTTGATTTTTTTTTTATTTTCTTGCCTGGACCACAGCAAAATGTGGGGTTCAAATTTGCTTTGGCCAAATGGGCAGTGCTGTCATTAGTAGCCTATGTTTTTCCATGGAATGGAGGGCTCTGAATTTAAATATTTGTTCTTCTGCATCCATTCTTTGAATGGGCTGGAGACCTCCATGTAGCTCTCCCCTGGGCGTGGGTTTAAAAAGATAGACAAGGGAGTTTTGATCCAATAGATGTGGGTAGGAATGTCTCCCCACCCCTTGTCAATATAGAATCTCCTTCACTTATGTCCTTAGGAAAATACCTCTCATGAACCCTGAGCCCAGAGGTCTGCACTGGATGGGGCCATTTATCTTCAAAAGTTGGCTTATTTACATCTCCGGGTGGGAGTTGGGAGGAGAAGGTCACACAGATATTAACCTATCTTTCTTCACTCCTGGATTAGACATGCAGGTTAGCAGGAAGTAATGGATATTTTTGACTCTTGCATAGTGCTCATTTGACCTTCTCCACTTCATTATAGTCTCTTAAAGAAGCCAACAAATTTGACTGACTTCGTCTCAATGATCACATAGCTAGATGGTTTCTTGTTTATTCACTTATACTGGGAAGAAAACATAATCATGAAGATCTGTTTAAGCATTCCCTTTGGCCCAAAATAATCGTGTAGGTGGCAGATGGGATCAGGGCCATAGGTGAAAAACAAACTAACCCACCTTTTTCTGGGCAGCTTGAGGTGTCAATTTCATATTCTGAGTTAAACGTGTTTTCTTCCCTCTTGAAAATAAGTTCCTAAAAAGAGTTCCTGGCATTCCAAGTAATGATTGTAAATCTACCAAGTTAATTTATGAACCAATAAAGTCCTGTCAAGTCTCCTTCTCATCTTCTTGAAAACAGGTCTGCAGAGGGGGGAGGGGGGGGGGAAAGACCAGCTAGTTACTAAAGAAATAGCTATCTTCTTGCTTCTCACATATTCTTCTTAATACTTGCTTTAGAGTCAGCTTCTGTGCACTGTGGAATATGGAAATCTCTCCAAACACAGAAGGTATTTGGGGCGATAATGGTCTACATTGTTAGATAGTAAGGCTTTAAGGAAATTAACAATAAATGCATCCTTATTATATCCAAACTGCCATCAGATTGAATTCAAAACTCTAACTGAAAAGCTGAGGCATTTGGTTCCTTAGATACATAACATAAAATCAAGAGACAGTATTTAGGATGTTCCCCCTCCCTTTTCTCAGTAAACACCTTATAAATTTGTCTGAAATCTTCAAATTTTACATTAATTGAGGCTTCTTGCCTGTTCAATTGAGTTTTGGTGTGAAAATATATCAAATCATAACCCACAAAAAGCTGCTCTCTCAAGCCACATTTCATGACATGATTTCATCAGATGGTCTTAATTTTCTGCATGACACTATCTTTCAAGCTGACATAAGACTGGGCTGTGATATTTTCATACTCAAGACAGAACTATGCAGCTTAACTATGTTTTTGCTTGTGTGGGAATTTGGGGCATTTTTACTTCGAGGAATCAAACAAAACCTTCCTAAAATAAAAATAAAAAGGTTTCCTTTACTTTTTGAGGGACTTTGTTCTTGCCTTTTAACTTAAGAAACACTCTGAGCTATTTTAAATGATGCTGTAGTATTCTAATCAGTTGTCTTGATACTTATGAGGTGTATTTATCTCTTGAAGTCCCTGAAATCCAGACCAATTAGTCAAGGAAACTTGACTATTTTACTTGGCTAGTATCCATATAATTGTAGATGTGCAAAAAGAGAGAGATGTTTTTATAAACAGAGAGATTTAATATTTTAATCTTGAAATTCAGACTAAATTTATCACTAACCTTGGAGTTGGAGCCCTTGAGCCTTTACATGCCAGCTCTCACTGGGCTAGTCACCTAGCTTTGTGTCAATGTCACTTTTCATTAAGCACATAATTCTGTATGGAGTGTCCACAACATGTTAGGTGCTTTTGGGGTATATAAATTTGAAACTTTGAGTATATAAATTTGAAAATATTCATCTATTAGTCTGGAAATACAGAAGATTAGAATTGGAAAAGAATCTTAAAGTTGTCTAACCTATTATAGATATGAGGGAAATGAGACCAGGTTGTGTCAATGATCCATTCAGGATGTGATGCAGGAGTGGTGGGGAAGAAATGAAATTCAATTCTCCTCTCAGTTCCATCCTCTTCCTAACACTTACTGAAGTTTCATAAATGAAAGCTCTTTTTTATTTGTTTCATTGGCTGCTTCTTCATTTTATTTTATTTTATTTTATTTTAAGGTTGACATTTTAACATACATTATTCTAGTAAAATTATAATTACTGTCATAATTTGAAAAATGAAAATACTTTTAAAAATATAATTATGCTTATCAGTATCTTCATTTTTTGTTAAATTAAATCTTTATTGTTCAGATTATTACAGTTGTTCCTCTTTTTTCCCCCCATAGCTCCCCTCCACCAGGTTCCCACCCCACCCTCCACCCTTACCCCCCGACTGTCCTCATCCATAGGTATTCGATTTTTGTCCAGTCTCTTCCCGCACCCCCCCCATCCCTGCCCCCT
>NW_006288633.1:1301598-1303280 GCF_000327345.1 Myotis davidii
GGACTGCAGATTCCCCTTCCTTGTTTGGGGTTTGGAGGTGCCCAAATGAGTCCCAGCTGTGAAGCGATGCAAGCTGCTGTGGGGCCTTGGGCCTTCTCTTGGAAGTTCTGGGTCTGTCTGGCCCAGCTGCAGTTTGTTAGGTAATTTTCAGATTGCAAGGGGCCAGGGCATTCATATGCAAAAGCCTCTACTGCAGCTTGGGTGGGGCAGGGTCTTACGGGAACAACAGGGCGGAGCAAGCAGCTATGGCTGATCCTCAGCCCTGCCCTAAGGGGCCCCACGTCTCAGTGTCCCAGTAATTGCTGCAAGCACCTTTGAGAGAAAGCTGCCCTCAAGTTCCAAGTTCTGCCGGCTGCCAGACAGTCCATTTCTCCCCGTATGAGTCTAGGTCCCCAGAGACTCACCTGGAACTGGAGTTCAGAGAAGTCGGCTTATGTCTCCCTCCTGGTTCAAAAAGACAGCCTCGCTCTCAGTCGCCAGCCCTTGCCACGTGCGCTCGAGTCTCAGTACCTCTGCACTCCACCTCCGCAGCTCCTCTGAGTCTCAGTGTGCTTTTCTCTTTCCTTCTAGATGTAGAATTTCCATTCATCCCACCTTCCTGTAGTTCTGGATGATGTCCGTTTTGTCTTTTAGTTGTATTTTTGAATTTGTTGTGGGAGGCAGTAATTTCCAGTGTTTACCTATGCTGCCATCTTGGTTTCCTGCTTCTTCATTTTAATAAGAAGGAGGTAATGCACTGGACTGCTTCAGATAAGCATAGGTCCCATCAGAGTCTTGGCATGGTAAGCACACAATAAGAATTGTAGCTCCTGCATATCACATTGAAAATGCTAGTGTCAAGGTCACCAATGAGCTCTGTATTTCCAAGTCCACTGATGCATTTTACTTCATCTCTCATTAACATCTGACATAGTTCATCAGTCTCTACTTGAAAGATATTCTTCAAGTGGCTGCTAGGATACCACCTGTATGGCCTCTCTCTCATTGGCCATGCCTTCTCCATCTCCTTTTCGATTCTCCTCTCTTCCTGACCTCTGATCCCAAGGTGCTACAGGCTCACCATTCAGAGTTCTTCCCTTCATTTTCTATACTCACTCACCCTGTGAGTTTATCCAGCCAGCCCCACAGCACTTAGTAATATGTACATGCTGACAATGTCCTGGCATATATCTTCAGACCTAACCTCTTCTCTGATCTTCAGATTATAGGTCAAACTGCCTACTCATTATCACCATTTAGATATTTAATATACATTGTATCAGTTACGAAAACATTCTGCTAGGAATAATTAGCCAATGTCACTCCAATAAATATAATTCTTTTTTTTTAAAGAAATCATTTTGCTTGGAATGACAGAAAGCTTGGTTAACATGACAGACTTATGTCACTCAGTCCAGGGAAGACACTCTTACTCTATGGTGTCATTAAGAACCTATTCTTCTTACCTCTTTCGTCTTTATGATGCATATTTGGTTCTCATCATCATGGATGGCTGCTGCAATTCAGTGTCCTTTCTACATTCCAGGAAGAAGGTGGGAAGGACAAAAACTATATGAGTTAAGCCAGGAACTTCTACCTCTATCTTATTAGCCAGAACTCTATCAGATGGAGGTTGGGAATTGGAGAATTTCATTTTTTTCAGTTTCCACTCCAAAGGAAAGAAGGCACAGGGGAATGAAAGA
>NW_006288633.1:1303320-1314954 GCF_000327345.1 Myotis davidii
AGTACATTATCTGCAACGGCACTTCATACTCCAGATGTGCTCCACATCTAAGTAAGTTGCTCCTGCATTTTTCATACTCACTCTAAAACCTTTTGTCATCATCATTGACCTCTCTCTTCCTCTCATAGTACACATCAAATTCAACAGCAAAACTTTTTAGGTTGACCTCTCAAATATATCTAGTATCCAAGCATTTTGTACCGCCTCTTCCATTCGCCCCTTAGTCTAAGCCTCTGTCATCTCCTGCTTGGATTAGTAGAGACCTTTGTAACTGGTTCCTTTGTATCCTTGCTTTCCCAATGTAGGTTATTCTCCACTCAGAGACCAAATATCCTTTAAAAGTTAACACATGTCACTTCTAGCTCAAAACCCTCCCATGACTTACTCAGAACCCACCTTACTCAATATCAAATTCCAGCTCCTTACATATGACCTGCAGTGACCTCTTTGACCTTGCCCCAGGTCCCTTTGGATCTCCCTCTGCTACAGCCACATCCAACTTCCTTGTGGTTCTTCCAGCATATCACTGCATTCTCCTGATTTGGGCTTTTGTCTAAAGCACTCCATTCCTACATGTCTGCAGACCTTACACCGCCCCCACCCCCTTTCTTTAAGTCCCTGATTAAACCTGCTGCTATCATAGAGGCTTTCCCTGAAGTCTTTATATAGAGTAGCAACCCCACCCAACTCCATCTCTTTTTGTCTCTTTACATTGCTTTAATTTTCTTTTGGACCACAAGATATATATATATGGGATTGTGAATTTTAAATTCCTTCAACTAGAATATATTTGCTAAGATGTTGGGGACTTTGTTTCATGAGTTGCCTGCCCATGGTAGCACTCAGTATACACAGAGCTAATTAATGCTTACGGGTGTCAAAACAATGTGAGATACATCATATGCACTATTTGATTTAATCCTCACAACCCCATGAGGTAGGTTTTATTACCAACAATAAAACAGAGGTTCAGGGGAGCTTGCAACTTACCCAAGATCTCACAGTTTATAAGTGGCAGAAGTGGACTTGACTCCATATGTTTCTGACTCCAAAGCCCAACTCTTAACCCCACCTTTCATTGCCTTTCAATAAATATTGAAAGAATGATTGATATATTTACAGAAAAACAAAAGTCTAACTGGATTTTCCTTGTTCCCTGGAGCTTTTCACAGTTTAATTCCATTTGCATTGGATGCTCAAGTGTAGCCTTTTTTTTCTTCTGTTTTCTAATTTTTAGAAGGAGCATTTCACAAGCCTCAAGAATCCTCTAAAAGGAGCCTTCTGGAATGAGTCCACACTTCTACCCACCATGGAGGCCTGGTCTTATAACAGTTTGGATATTCTCTCTATATCTTTTAAAAGATAATAAAATAGTATTAGCACTACCTAATCTAATGGACTAGGGTGGAGGTAATGGAGACATCTTTGTAGGATTGACTGTTTTCTTTGTATTCTCATTTTGTAATTTAACTGGATGCCTAGCATTTCTTCTGGTGAGAAATTTGAAGGAAATTTTAAACAAGGTTGAAGAATCTACTCCTTAGGAAAGTTGAAAAATAGAAATGATAAATTATTCAAATTAGCATGGGATCTAGGCTGCAAAGAAATTAAGCTAGCTTAGCTTTATTTAACAAATGTTTTTATTAAAATAGAAAGTCAATTCCACTGGTCTTTGATACATATTTTCTGTGACTGGTACGTTATTGAGAAAAATTGTGAAGAAATTTGGCATGCATGAACTGAATTCTGTCTACAGCATGGGACAGAACATTTGATAATCCAAACTGGTGTGTTTGTCTTTGTGCATATATACATGTGCAGGTAGCCTGTATTGTAAGTGGAGAAGGTTTATCTGAGTCAGCCAAACGGGGTCACCTGCTTCTGGTCAGAACTTCAATTGGTTAAGACTTTGTTTATCTGGACTATCAAATATAAGCTGCTCCCTATCAGAAAGTCAGACTAATGAACATGATTGGTTCACCCTGTTTTGGCATCATAACAATAGGTGAATTAATTTTTAACTCATTTTATTTAAAAAAGAAATGAAAAGTTAAAAGTTAGAAAGACCATGAAGAAACTATAGGTGGACTGAATCTTCAACCTCAGTAGATAAACACATATAGCAAATCCCATAGAAGAGTAAACATATAGTTTACTCTTTGACATTATCTAACCTGCCCCCAGGCCATGAGTTGGTCAATTGGTTAGTAGATGCAGGTTTTCTTCTCCAAATCTCACTGCTCACCTCTGATCCTTGACATTGACTTGCTAATTCCTTTCTTTTTTCATACAGGAATGGCTGAGAGGTTACTATGAATCAGGTCATATTTTAAGTAGTTTAAATATATATTAGCAAAATTTAGACCTCTGAAGAAGGGGTTATTATAATCTTTTAGCACATAGTAGGGGTTCAGAAAATATCGAGAAAATTAAAGCAGAGAGACTAGGTCACTAAGCTAGGACATGGAAGAGCCTCATTGAAACCCAGGCAGTCTGGCTCTAGAGAGCCTGGGTTTGTCACCACTGTGCAGTACTGTGCCTGCAAATGGCAGAGAACTCTGCTGGTTAGCCAGCAACTAGTACCTGCTAGGTCATTAAAGTGTACAAGGTCTGCTTCAGCTACGCAGAGTTCATCACCTGCTATGATTGCTGAAATGCCATTTTGAAGGAAGTTCTAGACAGGAGTCCAGAGACCCGGTTTCAAGTAACAGCTCTGTCACAAGCCAGCAGCATGACACTGGACAAGATAGTGCCTCTCAACTCTACAGTGTCCTCAACTGTAAAATGGGGGAGATGGACACTAAATGATTTTAAGGTCTCCTTTAGCTATAACATTTTATGAGTCTTCTTCCTCTATTATCTGTTCCTATTTCTATCATACTTTAAAAGTTAGAGCAATTGGTTTTTTGAACAAATCCGTGCACTACAAAGCTATGGATGATGCTTTGAAATACTTTGCAGTGATATTGAAGCGACTGCCTGTGTCATGTCCATGACTACTTCCAGGGACTCAATGTCTAGAGTAGGAGACAAACAAAAACTAATGATGCTCCAGTGTCATGAAAGGACTGGCACAGCCTTCTTATTCCAGGGTGATTTGTACAAGAGGAATCTACTTAAAGAGAATCCACTTGGCGATAGTGAAAAAAAATTGTACTGTGATTTCATACTGAAAAAGAATCTAAAATATATGAAAATAAGTATACAATTTATCTCATAATAACACATATATTACATTTCCAACTAGTTTTAATTTCTAAGATGAACAAACAATGAATTACATTTTAAGTTTTGGGGTAATATTTTTTCAAAAAATTTTATGATAGCCTGATTGGACATACTTTATTTCAAATTTGATATGCTATATTATCATTAAAAATATATATTTTTGCAATATTCAGGAATCTTTGGTTTTCCTAGAAGCCTCTAATAATCCTTAAATATTAAAATCATTCTCATTTATAACTTCATTTACTCTTTTTGCTCATTTTTTTTGATTAACTGGTTGATTTCTATAAGATTCTCATTTGTTATTGGTTTTGCTGGTCACTCAGAGAGTTACACAACATCAACATCATCAAGTTTATTTTTTCAAGATTTTCTACTTTGCTCCATAATATAATTGTTGTGTTTACATTCTGTGGTACAACATTTGACAATGAAATGCTGACCAATAGAAAGTTTGGCTTGTTGGGAAGAGACAGATCCTGAGCCGAGCTAGATAAATAAGGATGTTTGTGTGAGAACTAATTGCAATTGCTCAGGACATTAAAGAATATCTTCATACTGTGTCAACTTTTGCTTCCCTATGCTACCTCATAACTACCTCAGACACAAACACTTAGATATCAATGATTTCTAGTATAACACAGGTAATTATGATAACCATCCTATACTAGTATAATAAAAGGCTAATATGCAAATAGACTGAATGTTAGAACAACCGGAACAACTGAACAACCAAATAACTGAATAATTGGTCACTATGACATGCGCTGACCACCAGAGGGTGTGTCTGGAACATGGCGGGCATTGGCCATCGTGGGATGGCAGAGCAGGTGAGTAGGGGCACCAAACTAAGGTGGGGCAAGCATCTGGTGGTTACTGAAAATTCTTTGCTCCCATGCACCACAGTCCCACCCAATGCTTACACCCACTGCTGGCACCAGAGCTGCTACTCACACCCACTGCCAGTGCTGGCCCCACTCGCACCCACTGTCAGTACCCAGCTCCAGCCGTGATCACTTGGCGCAAGCAGTAGCTGCTGGCCCTGATTGCCCCTGAGGGCTTCTCCACCTCCCCCTGCTCCTGAGGGGTGATCAGGGCAGTATCTCGTACACACTGATGGTGCCAGCCCCACTCACACCCGCTGCTGGCGCCAGCCTCAATTGCTCTGTGCCATCAGCAGGTACGAGCAGGGCCAGCACCTTCAGCAAGTGGGAGCGGCAGAGGCGGGAGCAGGGGTTCCAGCAGACAGGAAACTGGGGGCCATAGTGGGAGGAGCTGGGCGGGGTCTCGGAAGATAGGCCAAAACCTGCCCCTATGCCTACCACAGCCTCACTGCCCACAGTTCCTTTCAATGTGCACGAATTCATGCACTGGGCCCCTACTATTTGGTAAGATTTACAGATACATACCCCTCTCATTGATCTACTTCCATTTGAGTACTTAATTGTGCTCCTACACATATTCACAAGGCTAAGATCTCTTTTGTCAAGAAAGTAATACTTCCTTTCAATGGCTAAATGCCTTGTACATTCACTTTTGGGGGAGCTACTAGAAAACTTTGTCTTAGATAGTCCATGCTGCAGAATAAACCTCAGAGAGCTTCCTTGTTATTCACCACCAACCTAAAAATGGCTCAGCCATTTTTATTACATATTTAAATAGAATATTTATTTAAACTATAATTAAGGTTAATGACATTTTTTAAGGGAAAGGTATTTCTTTATCCTTCTAACAATGATGTGAGTGCCAGATGTTTGCCTACTGTTCATACTATTACAGCAGCATAATTCATTTAGAAAATGCCTAGCATGTTGTAAGAGCTCAATGAATATTAACAAATTAAGTATAGCAAGGAACATATTCTCATATTCCTCAGTTGTCCTCTCCTGGGCTCCAAACCCAGAACAGTAGAAGAGGTGGAAAATGGAGAGGTCAGTGAGAATGCTAATGGAGAAAGAGACATCAGGAGACAGATAATAAAATGATGGAGAAAAAGCACCAAAAACTTTCTTCAATAACTCACCAAGACACAGATACTCTCTCCCTCTATTTTCTCCTATCCCTAACATGCTGCTATTGTTGGAATGATCACCCTGTGAAAGGAGTTTTTAGGGGTAAAATAGGCAGGTTTACATTGTAATTTGTGTTTAGATGTGTTTTTCCCATTAGACCCTGAGAACTTTCATTCAGTGAGTAGGCCATGTTCTTCCCTCTACCCTTGGCACCTAGCAAAGTGCCTGACATGTCACTAGTACTTAGTAAATCTCTGTTGAATGAAAGAATGAACACTGGTGGATAAGTATGGATAGCTTTTAGAACTGCATTTTGTAGGTAAAGCAAACTGTGCACTATAGGACTGGGCTTGGATCAATGTGTGTGATTGTCAGAGTTCTGAATCAAAGACTAAGACCACTCAACAACCCGTCTTTTCCTTTTGGAAACACTCACTCACTATCTACTACTTCAGAGCATTAGCAAAACTATAGCCTGAGTCATGGCCTCTTGATCTCCAACTCTTTCAGAAACCTTTATTATTTTTTTAGTTTTCTTTCTCTGCTCCTGATGTTTCCTAGTATTTTACAACCATCCTGTGACATCTTGCCTCTGTGCAGCCTACAAGGCTTTGTAATGGCATCAGCTAAGTATGGTCAGGCCCAGAGGCAGAAAGCATGGGTCCAGATCCCCTCAGGTAGTTCCTTTTAGCAGTAAAAGTCCCTGAGGTGGAGCCTGAGAGTAGGACTTCTGCATTTCTACCCTTCTCTTGACCAGAACCTAGTAGTTAAAATCATTTCTGAACAAGGACAGCAGAGAGAAAAAAGGGCCAGGTAACAATATTGGTGGATGCTGTACAAAGTGACAGGGAACTGGAGAAAATACGTCTATGTTTGTGTCCTGACTGCATGAGCAGCAAGGAGGGAAGGGAAGGGAAATGAAGGGCTCCCAGCAAAGACATTTAGTCCATTTTCTCCCCCAAATAAACAATTCTGCTGTTAATAAAAAGAGGTTTCTTTTGATGATGATGAGCTAAAGTGCACATTCTCTGTAGTAAAGTACCTTTTAAAGAAAGTTTGATGGGTAGAAGAGTCTAGAAAAAATTGTAACTAGCTGCCTTCTGCTTTTATGCTCTGCTAGCATCACCATCCTCCAAATCCTTTCCTCTCCCCAACCCAAGGGAAGAGCAAATTCTCATTGGTCCAGATTAGTGCCAAGTGATGACTTTTTTGGCATCCATACCAAAGTCAGCTCAGTCTACCAGTTCAATTTCAGGTTCACAGATCCTGGGGTGATGTTTTGGCTACTGACTTAAATGTGTTAATTTTTTAACACTCACCAGGTCGCCTTTTGAAGTTAACACCCTTTTAGGGAAAGTAAGGGAAATTCACACCTCTTCAAAGGCAACTGTTTTCAGGAGACTTACAAGAGCTTAGTGTATGTTGATCCACGTTGAAGCTCATCGCTTGGAAAAGCATAAAACATTCACTCTGGAATTCTTTTTTTGAAGATCACATAGATAAAGAATGAGTTTATTCATCTGTTAAAAATATTTATTAAAGACACAGCATAAGATGTTCCCGTGCTGGGAATTATAGGGATACCAAAGTTATGTCTCTCCTCAAAGAAAGATGAGGTCTCAGGAGAGTCATTGCACTTTCCAGTGCACATCCTGTCTTCTCCACTAGATTTCTGCAGGCAGATGCCTCTTTAGCGCCTGTATTTTACTTATGTATTTCTTTACATCTCTATCCCTCACTCAGAGCCTTGTCTAGAGAACCTATTTGATAAATGGTTGTTGATTGTCACTCCAAAGTCCTGGGAAATTTAGAAAATTTGCTTTTCATTTTTGTCTTCATATTCATTCAGGTCCACCAGTCAAAAGGTATCATGCAGGCCAACCAGCACATGAAAAGATGCCCAACAATCAGCGGTCATTAGGGAAATGTAAGTCAAAACCACAGTGAGGTACCATCTTATACCCATTAGGATAGCCACTATCAAAAACGAGGAAAAAACAGAAAATTAGTGTTGAGGAGAATGTGAAGAAATTGGAACCCTTGTGCACTGCTGGCGAGAATTTAAAATGGTGCAGCTCCTATGAAAAATAGTATGACAGTTCTTCAAAATATTAAAAGTAGAGTTACCATTTGATCTAGCAATTCTACTTCTTAGAATATACCCAAAAAAGTGGAAGCAGGAACTCAAACAGATATTTATACAACTGTTTTCATTACAGCATGGTTCACATTAGCCTAACTGTCAAACTACAGCAGGGAGGGTTGAGGGGGTAAGAGATCAACTGAAGGACTTCTTTGCATGCATATAAGCAAAACCAACAGATGTAAGACATTGGGGGTGGGGGATGAGGGCAAGTACCAGGTGGATAGGGGAGACGCGGGGGAGGTCCATGGGGGAAAAAAAGGAGACATATGTACTGCTATTTGTAATACCTTAAACAATAAAATAAATTTTTTTAAAAAAAGATAGAAGCAATTCAGTTGTCTATCAATAGATGAGTGGCTAAACAAGACATGGCATATGTATACAATATTATTCAGCTTTAAAAAGAAGGGAAATTGTAACACATACTACAACATGGGTGAGCCTTGAGGACTTTATACTGAGTAAAAAAAGCCAGTTACAAAAAGACAATAATGTAGGATTCCATTTATGTGAGTTACTTAGAGTAGTCAAATTCATAGAGACAGAAAGTACAATGGTGTTTACCAGTGGCTAGGGGGAGAGGGAAATAGAGAATTAATGGGTATAGAGTTTCAGTTTTGCAAGGTGAAAAGAATTCTGGGAATTGGTTGCACAACATTGTAAAGTGCTTAATGATACTGAACTGTATGTTTAAAAAGGGTTAAGATGAAAAATGTTATGTGTATTTTATCACAATTAAAATAAGATATCATTCGAAATAATAAGTGAATCAGTTATGTAGGTGAAATGCAGAAGGATGCCCTAATTCCCTCAGTATTCTTAAATGTGAATGATGTAGGTAACAAATAAAACATCGCTCTGATTTTTATGGGCTGCAATATTGGAATTGTATCAATTTCAGAGTCCATTAACTTTTGATAACCAGGGTGGTTAGTGATATATAATAGAATCTGTGTGTATAGATGTGTGCAGGTGTATGAACACACCCGGCCCCACCCCACCGTGTGTGCATTAAATATGGTGGTGCTTACAGGAAGGAAAGGCACATGTTAAATACTAAGGGGGTAATAACAATTCTTCTTTAAAGGGAAGAACTGGGAACTGATGCAATTTAAATGCATCATGGGAAATATTAGTAGTAAAATGTTCATTTTATCAGGAATACATCTTTAAAATGAGGCCTTAAGAAAATGCTGTTCTTGTTTCTAGTATTGCTCCATCCATGTGCATTTTTCAGTTTATTCTCAGTCATATCAGTGCAGTTTTGTAACCCTGACATAAAAAATTTATTGTAAATAATATAGCTGGGAATTTGGAGAGTATATGCTATTAGGGAAGAACTTTTTTCCTTTTCATTTTTTTAAGGAAAAAAATATCCCTAAACACTGTAATGAAATGTTTTATGTCTACTACTTGCAGTAGGAAGATGTGGAATTGGGACAGTTATAAAATATAGACTCTAGACCTGCATATGATTATCCATATTAAATTGAAGTAAATTTACTCTATATTGCTCACTGAGTTTCTCACTTACAAAACAAGATTTTCCCCCTTTAGTCTTTCCAGCTTCACAAATCCAGATGCCTGGGAAGATTTGGAAACTCAAGGCTAGTTTGGATGGCTTTTATTCTTTTAAAATGTTAAATTAATCTTTATTAAAAGTAATTAAAGTCAAATAACCCAATTAGATTGGCTTTTCTAGTCATTATCTGTCAGTGGGGGAAAAAGGGGCAGAAATTCAAAATATCTGCATATTATATAAAACTCCTTTTTGGTTAAAAAGTTGTAAAGAACAGATTTTCATGAAAGTCTATGATTTGGTTCTTTAATAGAAAAAATGTATATACTCCATAAATCCATATTGCATATGTCTGTGTATTTATACAAAAGTATGTAAACCAGTTGCTAACCAGTCACTATCCCATTTGGCTTTTTCTTGCCTATTACTGTCTTCCTAATTTTGGGGTTTAATTATTTCTCCACTCAGATTACTGCAGTCATATCTCTGACTCTGGAATTCCTCCAAATATACATTTTACTGGTGCAAACTTAATCTTCATTCAATCATCCAGTCTTCACCATGCGCTTCTCTATCTCATGAAATTCCAGTGGTCTCCTTGCCCTTCTACATTTAGTCCAGCCCCTTGCTTTGTCTTTGAAGTCCTCCACAATCTGGACGTAGCCGGTCTCTCTAGGTTTATCTTCTATGTGAACCCTCAGATTCAGCCAGACTTGGCTTTTTGTAGTTTCAGAATACTTTCTCCAGTGCTTCTGTTGTTTTTTCTGTGTGGAACCCAAGGAACAATTTATTGCTTATTGAAACTCCGTCCTTCTTTCAGTACCCCAAACCAACTGCCATTCTTTTCAGGTAGCCTTTCCTTATCATGTTAAGTAAAAATGATGCCTCTTTTCTCTGAATTCCTGAATCAGACTTCTTCTCCTGCATGGAACTGATACCTAAGATGTTTTATTCCTTAATTTTTGTATATAACACCTTAGCTCCCACATTTTTTCCAGGAGCTGTGCTTCATCTATTTTCACCTTTCTGTAGGAGCTAGTGCTCTGTGTTTTATATAATAAGTATTTATTGATGGAATAGATTTGGCTTACTCAATTTCCATAGTCAATTGAGTAAATTTGTTGAGTTAATTTAATTCATTAAATCCTCAGTAGAGAAGAAATTTCATGGATTATTATACCATGAATTCGGGAAGCATTTATTGGGATACTTCCTTTGTTACAGGTAAGCCGTAGGTATTGGGAGATGAGGAGGCTCAGACCAATAAACCTCAGGCCATCAAAGGAACTGAGTCAGGACAGTGGATAGAGCGTCAGCCTGCGGACTGAAAGGTCCCAGGTTCGATTCCGGTCAAGGGCATGTACCTGGGTTGCGGGCACATCTCCAGTAGGAGATGTGCAGAAGGCGGCTGATTGATGTTTCTCTCTCATCGATGTTTCTAACTATCTCTCTCTCTTCCTCTCTGTAAGAAATCAATAAAATATATTTAAAAAAAAAAAAAAAGGAACTGAGTCAGGAAACCAATGCATGGGAATGGCTGCCAGTATGCAATCTTCACTCAAGCTGAAGACAAGCCTCTGCACTCATAGAGCCACAGTGAAGAGGAGAATAAAATGCAGTTTTTGCGATTCTTTTGAACGTGACAATACTCTATTCAAAACAGAACATAAATCTTTATAGTTCCTATTTTCCTCAGTATTCTTTCTCTCTCCAGTGAAGTCTGATGTCAAACTCTCCTTCCTTTTTACTGATCTGCTCTTTGTTTCTGGCAGTTTTTAGAATTTGCTTTTTGTCTTTTATGTTCTTAACTGTTAACTATCATATGTCCAAGTGTAAGGTTTTCCCCTCGACATCATTTTGTTTGGCAAAACATGAGTCTTTTAAATAAGATGTATTTTATCTCTATTTCTAGTCAATTCTCAGGTACTTCAAGAAATTTTTTCTCTCCCACTCTACCTCTCCTTCTGGGTCTTCTATTATCATATATTGATATTTCTTCTTCTATCCTCTATATCTTGTAACCTTTTTTATGCCTTGTTTTTGTTTCCTTTTTGTCTTCTGAGAGAAGCTTTTGACCAGATCCTCCAACTCACTAATTTATTTTTGAATTAAATCTACTTATTGAAATAATTAATAAGTTAAATTTTATTTATTTAAAATATTTATTATAATTAAATAAAGTTATTTTTATTAAGATTTTGTCTGTCATAGTGTTTCTGGACCTCATACAGTTGACTATTTTTCAGAAGGATAATACTGGCTACACCTTTGCCCTTCCACTTTCCAAATCAGCCAGACCTCCATATGTCACACTGTCACTCTGGCTGGAAATGGTACCAATGTTTTTTTTCTTCATGGTGATTTGGGGATGGGACACAGGTACTAAAAAGCCTTAGTTAGTATATAAGTCAGGCTTTGGTGTGAGAAGCAGAACCACTAGGTCAGACAGATGGAGATATAGACATAGATAGAAATATATTTAATGAATAAGTATATAAATTACAATTTTATATTTACATGTATGTATATCTATCTCTATGCTACATCTAAATCTACATGGCTTGCCAAAACCGGTTTGGCTCAGTGGACAGAGCATCAGCCTGCGGACTGAAAGGTCCCGGGTTCGATTCCGGTCAAGGGCATGTACCTGGATTGCGGGCACATCCCCAGTAGGAGATGTGCAGGAGGCAGCTGATCGATGTTTCTCTCTCATCGATGTTTCTAACTCT
>NW_006288633.1:1314974-1335492 GCF_000327345.1 Myotis davidii
CTCAATGGGATAGAGAGAGACAAAGAAGTTTATTACAGGGACTTTCTTCTTACCCAGTTATGTGAGCAAACTAAACAGTTTCTGTAATGTTGCTTTTTTAACATTTGATACTAGGGTCTGAAGGCCTAGGAACAAGGAGTTGAGAAAGGCAAGTGGATATAACATGAGGAGAACAAGAATAAGAAGAACACGCCAATATGAGTTGTAACCCACATGTTGGTTCTCTGCATGAGAATCCATGTCAGTTCTTAATGCCTATGATCTAGATGATAGTCATATCTTGCAGAATAAGTTAGTTTCCTCTTAACACCTGGTCCAGAAGTTGATAAAACTCAGGGAGAATCCAGGGAAAGATAGAGCAGTTGCAGGCCAAGCTGCTTCCCACACCAGTGAAGTCAGTCAACAAATGAGAGAAAAGATACATAAGCTGCAAAATCACCTGGTGACCGTGCCCTGCCCTTTTGAGACTATAAAACAATATGACTACTGCTTCACTCCCACCCTACAACTGTCAAGCAAAAAAAGGTCTCTTGCGGCACACCTTAATCCACAGCACACAGGGAAAGGTCATCTGGGAAATGTAACTCAGCCTTGCCAAATATCTATGTTTCTTCATCCTCTCATCATATTCCACCTGTCAGCCCCATTAAATTAAATGTTAGAATATCCTGCCTATGTCAAGGAAAATGGATCAACTCTTATAGAAATGAATATATCCTAAAACTATTCCTCAGAATTTCTACTTTACATTGATTCTTCAAGATTCCACAAATCAATTTCAACCAACTGACAAAAAAACACACATAGTGTATCAACCAGGGTCCTGGCAGAAACAGATGACACCCTCAAATCAGGTAGATTTGAAGACAATTTGCAAAGGGACTACTTAAAAAGCAGTGGGCAAGTTATAAGACATCCACAAGGATAATGCAGTGCTCTGGGGCCAGGGGCAGTGGTAGCCTTGCCATACCCTTGCTCAAAGGAATGGGGGAAGTCATTTACAAAGGACTCTGATGGAGACAGTCACATAGAGAGAAGGGCCTGCAGAAAATCAGGGACCTTTCATAGAGTGATACGGCCAGAAGAACATCTATTTTGAGATATGTCTCTCTCCTCCTTCCCTCTGATCTACCACCACCTGGGCTTCCCATTTGCCATATACCACAAAAGCCAGAGGGCAAAAAAATCAATTCTCACTCTCCCAGGGCAGAGGGTAGCATGTAGGATAATGGAATATATATGAGAAAGAGTAAATGCACAAGATTCAGCAAAACCATCATCATTTTCTTCTTTATCATTGTCATCATCATCATCATCATCATCATCATCATCATCCACACAGAAACTAGAAAGACCTAAAAATTACTTGGGCCATCTCTGTTATTTTAGAAGTGAAGAGGAGCAATGTGTTAAGTTGTGATGATTTATTAGAATTTAAGATTCCTTAAGGTTAGGGATAGCTTGCTCATGTCATGTACCTAATACTTAGCACAACGTCTGGCTCATAGTAAATGCTCAATAAATGTTAATTTAACTAATTTGATTGAACACATAAGAGAGAGACACAATTTAAACACTAGAATTCCAATGTTATGCCACCATCTCTAAATATCAACTTGATTTTCAAATATCAGAAATGCTAGAAACTAAACAATTTAACTTTCATTGTTTACTCCCACCCCTACCATAAGTGAAAAAATTCAGAAAGCAGGAAAGAACATGAAAGGACCTGAGTGATTTACCAAATGTATAATTACTCTCAATTAATCTGAATAGGCTGCAATGCTCTCACTTCTGTTGAATCTTTTAGTATTGAGCATAAGTTCTTTCTCACATCTTCACAACTGCACAATAGCCCAGCAAGTGCTGAAGCCTTCTTACATTTGGAAAATGACTCCATTTTTCTAACACAAGTTTCTCTTTTAAACTATTTGTAAATGATTTATTGCAGTAGCAAATCAGATCATGATAAGATAAAGGTTTTTAGAGGTCATTAAAGAGTTTTGGGGGAAGTTCCTACAAAGATGCTAGTCTTACATGGCCTGAGTGATAAAGCAACTTAACAATTTATGTCAAAGTTTGCAAAGTGTGTTTGATAAACAGTTTGCTCCGCAGGCATCAATCATACTTGCTCTCCGTGGTGTGTTGTATTTTTCATGAAGTGAACTTCAGTGACTTTGCCCATCTTGAGGTTTTCGAGATTGTGGCTTGCTAAAGAGAGCGTCTCATCTCCCCCCTGCACGGCTGCATTTCAAATCTCATAATGGAGCCGCCATAATGCAGGTTGCCAACATGGGAACCCTCAGTAGGATTGATAAGGAAAGTCTGAGGAAGCTGGTATCATTGGAAGGGAAGATTCAAACGGCCCTTGGATCAGAGAAAATAGAAATACTGGGGAAGAGGAAAAGATAAAGTATGCATGTGAATGCACACTAATACATGCACAGCATTTCTAGGTGGTATAAGGATCAAATGGAGATGATAACATTCCGTAAATACAAAGTGAGGCATTACAGAGGGAGGCATTCTTGATACAAGGTAGAGAGCTGATTTCCAATACCAGCTCTGGTTTTTGCTATATGTCCTCATCTGGAAAATGAGCATAATAATACCTGCACCATCTACTTCGTAAGGTTGTTCAGAGATCAGACAGGGAAACATAGGAATTCTCTTTGCAAACTAAATCACCAGGCAAATATGGGTTATCACTATAAATGTTGGCTCAAGAGAGAGGCTATAGTTATTGTTCTTTCGTAATTTAAAAAAATAAAATACCCAAGACCACAGGACAACTTGGTTAACACACATTCATTTGGCTTTCTAAAATCTTACCATTTTAGAAGCATTCATAACTGCTTCGAAATCACTTCTCAAAATTGCCCTGAGCTGAAATAATATTTCTGAGTGCATGTTAAAAGCCTATAAATGCTTCTGTTCCTGAACAAAGTGAAATCAGGTTACGCTAATAGAAGTATTAATTAATTTGCTCTAATTTTATTCAGCAGAATTAGCATTACTGAAGAGTCTTTCCCATTCTTGAGTACCCTAAATTGCATGAGGCTTTAGAGGTGGGGGCTCCAGCTGCAGCACCTACTGGTGAGGATGAACGTGCAGACGATTATTCTCTAATTTGGAAGCCTGAGCTGTTACTGGGAAGTGCTGTGGGGTGTGTTATAATGAAAATACCAATCCACATTAGCCATGGTTGCCATAAGCAAAAATCTTAATATCTTGGCCAAACCTACTTAAGGTTCATGTAATAAACCCGCATTCCTAATTTTATTAGTGATGTGCCAACTTAAGCACTTTGCTGGTCTTTAGACAGATTTATAGTTTGACTGTGCTGAATTAGTGGTGACTGACAAGAGGACATTGTTTTATAGGATGCTATTTAGATAAAGACCTGCAGGGTGTTTCTGTAATGTTGTCACTTCAAGTCCAAACAGGAAAAAAGAAATGTGTATTAAGGAAGACTCTTCATTAGCTTTTATGAGTTTAATCTAGTGCAGTCAAATGCTTCCTTATAAGGCAAGACATTTTAATGTACAGAGACAACCTTATCTCTCTTCCAGGTTTCAGAATAAAACAATCTCTTAGACTTAGTGCATAAAAAAAAAATTCGATGAGTTAATCTTTATGAAGCACTTAGAGCAACAGTGCCTGGCACATAGCAAGCACTTTCTGTGTTTGTTAAATAAGTTAAATAAATAAAATTGAAATCTGTTTTTCTCATTCTACAGTTTATAGCTATATGTTTATTTTTAAAAATCACATTTAGCCACTCTCTCCCTTCTTACCAGCATTTTCTTGCTAGCGGGGTTTTCCAAATTGTTAGTTATTATTTCTCCCCGTGGTTTTTAAAACTTAGATACCACCTGGTACAAAGAGGAAGATCAGACCCTGCTATTTATTCAAGGTCATCAGAGCTAACATTCCTTCTGGGTTTTCATACTGAAAGTAATCTGCCTCCGAGTTATGGGAGATCATATTGGCTTCGGGTGGTTTGGGTGAAGATGTGAAGTTTTGGGCCTCATTGTACATCACTGTTAACAGCTGAATGATTTCATGAACACAGACCTTGGCAGCCCTCTTGGTTTGGTTACTGGGAAACAAGTCTTCTTTAGAAACTCATGCCAAGGCGTATAAATGTGTTTTCCCCATGACCTAAACAGGTCATTGGCCTGAATGTCAAATTCATTAATCCAAATCCTGACCCCTCTCTCTTTTCTCATTAAAAAAAGATTCCCTGAACTCACTCTTCTTTTCTAGGACAAAGATAAAGATAACTATGTACAAAGCTGACTGCATATCTCTAAATCAGAGCTTCTAAAGAGCATCTTACAATCTGTGTTACACTCTTTAAAAACAAGCCAAAGAAAAGAAACCAGCCAATAATTGTGATATTGTTCTCACATTTAACAAAATATGCTCCCATGACCTATATATCATTAGCAGATTCCAACAAATGTAGAGGTAAACTCTAAAATGTATCTTTGATTTCACTTGAGCATTCCTGGACACTTTGGGTCCAGGTGGGAATTTATCGGAATGCTGTGATATCTTTCACTGAAATTTTCATATTGTATCTAAGGAACTCAAAATATCCACAAAGCATGCACTATTTCTTCCAGCTCTTCACTAGCTGAACTTATTATCTTCATTTGCCCAAGTATAAACCCAGCAGTTAAAGAACTTGTGCAAGGTCACTAGGAAATGAGTGGCCCCCAGCCAACCTAACCTCTGCCTTTTATGGGGTTCATTCCCACAAACATGGCGCCTCCCCTGTGGGCTCACAGCCACTTTGGTAATCCAGGTACAAGGAATATGCATTAGGCATCATCTGCTCTAACGCTCATTCTCAATGCACCTAACATTTTTGTTGAAAGTCTGGTTATAAAGTGCAGACTGTCTGGATCTGTATCCCGCCTATTTCTCAAATAAGTGGTGATTACTCAGAGGCTCACTTCTCTCACCTATAAAATAAAATAAAGTAAATAGTAGTATCTCTGTCATTAGGTTAGTTTGAGGATTGCATGGGAAATTAAATGTGAAGTTCTTAAAACAGTGCCTACCACATAGTAAGTGTTTAATAAATGCTTAGCATTATTATTATTATTATTCTTAATCTCTTTCTTTGAAATGAAGAAAAATTCACGTTAGACCAGGCCTGACTTCTGCTCTGTTTTATCTGTGTGGTTTCTTTCTAGACATGTACAACAATGAGCTTAGCATGTACAAACACAGGTACAGGGGGTGGAGTCCTAAAAACTGCCACTGATTCTGATATCCCTGCCTCTGTACTGACTGTTCGCTCCAGCACTCAGGTATAAATATATGTTTGTGTGTGTGTGCACATGTTTCTGTGTGTATCCATGTGTGCATAAATATATGTAGCATGTGTATATTTCCTATGATGGAAATAAGTGATAAAAATGAATGTGAGTTGCCAGGGCTGACTGGCAGACCCTGAGCAACCAATGAATGATTACTCTGACACACGTTTCTGTGAAAGAGAGGGCTAAGGGACTGCTTGGCTATAGTAACCAAACAGCCCCATTCGCCTGCCCCCTTAGGCTTTTATTGTAACAACAGCTTCAACTAAAATTAACTACTAGATACTATCAGTAGGGTAGGCATCCTTGAGAAGAAACATGTGTCTGTAGTGTCCTTTAATCAAGGACGTCTGAAGACTAAGCATAAAGATTCCAGTAAACTCCTGGGGGTTCAGACTTGCTTGAAAAAGTCAAGGAAGGGGCATCCACCCTTAGCCAACTCCTCTCCCATGCCTCCCCACAGTGAATGAGTGAATAACAACCTGGCACTAAAGTATTGTTTCATCGGTACTGTATTATAGTCCCTACAATACTGCTCTTATTTCCCAGCTTTTTGTTCTGTGTGTGTTCATATCTAACTCCTGGGTAGAGAGTTAACTATTTGAATTCTAGTGTGAAAAACGGTTCTCATCATTACACTAATGTTGTGGCTTCTTTCTCCTTTCTCTTCTTTCCCTTCTCTCCCCTCCTCTTCTCTAGGCCTTAAATGGCAGATGAGCCTTCTTCTCCCCTCCTCCGCCCCATTAACTGTGCTACTTGCTTTCTGGGGCTTGGATAAAGTCACATGGCTGAGATGCCACGTCTAATCCCATTTTCCATTTGTATGCTGGATTTTGCTAACCACTTTTTAAATAAAAATACAGCATGATTCTAATGTACTAAGGAGTTCCACGGATAGCCATATAATTTCAAAATGATACTGATTTTGTTTATATGCGGCATAATCTTTTACAGTCCTTAGTCTTTATTTGAAGCATTGCAAAGTGGATTTTTATGAAAGGTATTATAAAAGACTCCTTGTTTCTTCATAACAGATCTGAACGTTAACTGATCAGAGTTCAGATAAATAGTCTTTACTCTCCATTAAAATATTAAAAAGCCTTTGGTAAGAAACTGGCATAAAGATCCTTCATTCTTGTTTAATGAACACTTGTTGGCAAGTATAACACTTTAATAGCTTTGCAGAATGAATTTTGTGTGTGCATCCTCCATTTCCCTGTCAGACACTTGTCCAGGTGCTGGAAATTTATTGGGGGAAGCATATTTTTACTCATTAGTTTTGTATTTGATTACAGAACAGTAAAATATGAACCACCAAGTCCCTGAGGCATAGCTGTGTACATTGAGATTAGTAATTGCATGTCACCGTGCTTTCCATTGGAATTTATATGGACAGAGAGGATAGGTGTTTCTTAAGTAGGTTTAAAAGCAGAGCAAATTTGTATTTAATCTATTTTTGCAGCTATAGTTTTCCTAATGGAGAAAAGGTTAGGCTATATCATATATTTTAAATGTAGTTTTAATTTATTTTTTTCTCTTTTCTATTTTTTTCCCTTCACAGTTGAAGTACATCAGATTGTCATGCTAACCACTGCTAAAAAAATCAGTGCCTATAAGAGGACATGATATAAAACCTGTCAACAGAGACCAGTTTTGCCTACATTCCAGCAAGCACAATGAGGAGGGATGATTATAGGTGTAGACAAGCTTTGCCATTCAAAGAAGGAGCTTAAATACAAAACAGAAATTACAGGTTGATCTTCAAGATACATATTTCTTTTAATCTACAAAGTTTTAAATTTTTTAAAGATATTAGAAAAGATATTTTTAGTGCAGCTTGGGCTAAACAGATAGTAGTTTTCCCCTTAAACAAGTTATAGGGTGGGAGACTTGTGGTTGTAATTTCTTTTAGTTATGCTTACAAAGAGAAATTATCGTTTGTTGTCCTGCAGTATAATAGTAATAATAAAAGAGGTGCCTTAAATAAGTGATTTTGCTATAGATTGTGCTATGATTAAGTAGTGCCAATCATGTCATGTGCTCTTTACTATAAAGATGCTCATAAATGCAATTTCCAAAACAGAATCTAATGAGGTACTTAATGGTCACAAAACTGGCACATTTGATAATTAATGTTCCTTACCGATTTTTTGCTGATGTGGCATATTGATAAACAGGGGCACAAGTTAACTAAACATATTCTTGAGCCACTAGTTAAAATAAGAGCACAAAGAGAACTTCAGTAATGTTGTTTACTACACAGTGAATGAACACTTGATGGTATCCTTCTAGGATCAGCGAGAAAACGTAGACAAAGAGTATGTATTCTGAGAAGCAGAAACCTATCTTCCCATGAAAGGTACGAGAGGGTTTCTGTGACTTATCTCCTCATACTGTATCTCATTGACAGAAATTAACATACTTCACTCCCAAGATTCTTAGCTCCCAAAAAGTAAATACTGTTAGGTCACTGAAGGAGAAAAGCATGAGGCCAGAATGGTGAGGGATTATGAATTTATTCGATCATCCACATAGCAGGTGGCTGAGCCAGGATGGCTCCAGCACCCCAGTGACGGGAGTCAGCGGTTTTTAAAGGACTTTTGGTGGACTTTTTCTGGGTGGAGAATTTTCTCTGTGCAGGTCCAGATTCTGGGAAGTCCAGAGGGGAGAGATAATGGTCTTAGCAAGTGGGTTGTGGTCTAGACAAGTGGAATGTCCACTGTGAAGTGATCTAAAGGTCAGTTCCCAGGGGAAGGGGTATTGATTTAGTTGTTCTATAAAAGTTAACAAATACAATTTTTGAGCACTTACTATGTGCCAGGCACTTCATTCCATTTTTCTTATTGCATCCCTAGGAAAGTTCCATACACAAATTCTATTATACAAATAATTGTCCTGGTTTTCAAGAATAGGTTACTGAGGTTCAAAAAGTTAAGGCTTTCACATAGTGTATTAGCAAAAGAGGCCATTTAGAAGAAAGGTTGTGGCATCCAAAGCCCGCAGTCTTACTGAGTACATGAAACAAGTTTGAATCCATGATCTAATTTTTAATTTGTAGCTATGTGAGACGCCCTCTTTCGTCCTAAATTTTCTTATCTATAGCATGAGGATAATAATACTTTAGAGTGTTTAAGGATTAGAAATTATTTCTTTAATACAGCTTGAGCTATGACTCAAAGAACTTAAATGATCATGAAGTAGTAGTTCCTCCCCCTACTAGCCCCTTCTCCTACACCCCCCACCCACCCCCACCACACACAGGGCTGCCAAAGAATTCAGCAGAAGTGAAATTGGAAGACAGATACTCCTGTCTGCAAAACTTAGGACTTTTCCAATATTCCACTTTATCTTTTAAAACATGAGTTAAAGGTAATTCTTTATCTCACAGCACACAAAGCAAGTTTAAATTGTAATTGAGAGATACCTGAGTCGTTAAATGTGACATGTTTTTACAAGTGTCTTTAATAAAAGTATGCTAAAGGACTAGTCAACCTCATGACTCCAAACCTGGCTTTGTGTGACCTTTTTCAACCGTTTGTAATAATATTGAATGAAATTCTGTTGCTCAAAACACATGCAGAAATTGATTTTTTTCTTTTCCTTCAGTCACTAGTAATGGAATCTGATTTGGGGTGTGTGGGCGTATGCACGGTTCTTGACATTATATTGAGTGCTTGACTTGAAACCCCTTTTTAATGGAGAACAATGTAGATTAAAATTAAAATGTATAAAAGGTTGGAGAAAATAACCTAAAATCTTTACTAGATATTACTCTTTCAAAGGAAGGAAAGATTAAATAGTGTAATTGAAAAACTACCACTTCTAGTTTTTTTCTTAAATTACATCAATGTTTCATGGCAGATGGATCATGTTTATTTTTATTGTTGTTGTTTGTAAATTCCCAATGACTTCAAAAGGGCCATGCCTACTAAGAATAGTGTGCATTTCACAGCTGAGATTTAAGGGATTTAAGAGGCTCAGAAAAGCTGAGAGATAATTGAAGACTCACAGGGGAGGCATTGAAGGGATCAGAACAGCAAAGGGAGGCTCAAGGAGGATTGTAGGAGCTCCAAAGGAGCTCTGAGTGGATCTGTGTAACAAACAGAAGTCAAAGGAGCTCCTAATGGCAGAGGAATGATTAGAGAGATATTAGAATGTCATGAGGACAACAAGAAAGAGGATATAAGTATGGCTAACTACCCCCAGAATGCTACATTCAGCCTAGGCAACTTCACCTATCCCTATTAGACTAAACCCAGTGCCAGACCATAAATCCAACTGTCTGCTGAACATCTCAAGGTTGGCTAATAAGGTACTTTACACTCAGCATGCCCCAGATTAAATTCATCATCTCTCCTCCCTGGCTCATAACTTAGGTGTCAGAGCAGCTCAAAGAATCTCTCCAAGTCATACCCTCCATTTATAAGCTCCTGGTTCTTAGATGGCATTCTGGTACTTGGCTTCTCTCTCTGCTTAGCTAGTTTGGATTGATACCTTGGTTTCAGTGCCTGCCTATACTTCATGTTCACATTTATTCTGTGCTCTGCAGTCCCATGGGTCATCCCTGGGTCTTACCGAGCCCACATCCCTAGGGTAATCCACTAACTCGCTTTCTGCTTGTCTGAGAGGAATGTTATCGCTTTATCTAATCTAGAAATTGGAACTTGTTTTAGATTCCTTCTTCTTCCGTACCCTCTCTGCCTAATAAGCCACCAGGTCTTATCAATTCTACTTCAGAAGTCTTTCTCCCATTCCTTTATGTCACTCTTATCTTTTTCCCCACTCTCATTTACTTGAATTCATTATTTCATCAACCTTTAGCTGGAACATTTAAAAGTCTCCTTTTCCTATCTGGTTTTCCCCTCTGCACTATCAACCCCCATCTCCCACTCTTTTTTCCTAAATCAAAGTTCTCAAATATAAATAAAGGTATATAAAATTAATTATTCCAATTAAAACCTGTCAGTGTCTCCCCATTGCCTTTATGACAAAGTCCCCATTGCCTCTTTAACATGGCAGCTAAATTCTTTCTAAATTCACCCCCTTACTTCTTCAACATCACTTTCTGCCATTCCTCATGTCTCATGTCACCCTCGAGCCATATTAAAACTACTTGCAAGATAATGCCATGTCATTCTTCCACACCTTTGCTCTTCCCCATATTTGAAATGCTTTAATGCTTTTCTCTCAGTCCCCTCCCATCCCACTGTCAACTGGATGAACAACTCTTGTTCATGACTCAGCTCAAGTGTCTCCCAATTGAGAAAGCCTTCCATGAGACTCTTCAATTCAATCTCTGTAAACATGGCTAGACACTCCCAAATTGTATTACCATGGAAGGAAAGGGGCCACAAATGCCCAAACCTTGCAAGTAGATCCACACATTAGAATGAGAACAGTTTGGGAATGGGGTCCTAGCCAGTTTTACTCAGTAGATAGAGTGTCAGTTGTGAACCAAATGGTCCCAGATTCCATTCAGGTCAAGGGCAAGTCCCTTGGTTGCAGGTTCCTCCCTGGCCCGGGCTCTGGTCAGGGCTCGTGAAGGAGGCAACCAATCGATGTGTTCCTCTCACATCAATGTTTTTCTCTTTCCCCCGAGAGAGCGAGAGAGAGAGAGAAATGGAGACATATATTAAAGAGTGGCCTGATACTGTGCAGGAGTGCCTCCACACTGTGACTGAAGACCTCAGCTTAGGGACTGAGTGAGGCCAGATCCCAGTGGGGAAAGTGCATTGTAGCCTTGCTATGGGGAGGGCTGTGCAGCCAGTGCCAGGCAGAACCTGACACCTTCCACGCTCCAGCTGATATTAATTCTGTCAGAGTGGTAGCTTTTCTTGACATTTGGCCTAATTTTTTCCTTTAATTGTATTCAATGCAATTTGAAGAGCAATTACTACACCATTATGCCTTCCTTTTGTTCCACCTTTTCTTACTCTTCTCAAGAAAATCTCTCTCCTCGATATTTGCAGACTGCCCCTGTTTGTAAATTGTCAACACATCCATGTTAATTGTTGCTTAGTCAGCCCTTTTTCCAGTTTATCTCCTTAACCTTTCTCTGTATTCCAGCCCATTTGTTACATAAGCGTTTCCCTTGCCCAGGCATACTCTCAACTTTCTGACATGAAAACATCCGCATTCAAATGCGGAACTAGGAGGCAGCTCGTGTCCTATATATCACTGTTGACCAACACGGGGCAAAACACTGCAGAAACATAGTTTCTCATCCTCTCTGCAAGGGGCCAGCTCCACCTGTTCTTCTGGGGGAAAAAACCTTCAGTTTCCTTTCTCAAATTATAATGACCTCCTTGTCTTGGATGGTAGTAAGCAATCAAATCCCAAGCCTGAAGACTTTTGTTTGATTTTATAGCTTCGTAGCTACAGGCAGCAGCTTTAAAGACAGAGCGAGTCCAGATTTGGAGTCTATTTTTGCTGCACAAACTTGGGCAAGTTTCTTAACTTCCACAAGCTTCAGTTTTCCTATCTGTAAAATGGGCATGGTGTAGAACTCAAAAAGCTGCAGTAAGAAGAAAATAAAGTGAACTCTTAATACAATGTCACATACAAAGTAGTCATTCAACAAATGTGTGAATCATTGCTATACATGTACAAACTCTCTGACCCTGATTCTGCATTAGGGCATATTTTTTCTTTTATTTATTTATTTATTTTTTTTTTGGTGCGGGGGGAGAAGGGGGAGGTGGGGCTTTACAAAGGCTGACATTTCCTGAGATTTAGCAGTTAGCCAGGCTTTGTGGGTTTTATTTTCCCAAATTCATTGTGTTCTCTTCTACCCATACCATCAACAGATTAATCTGCCAGTTTCACACACTTTTTAGAAAATTACCTGATGTAAAATTCTAGGAGGTTCCTGTCATCATTCAGTTAAAATCTTTATTGATCCACATCATCTCTGGATGGAGACTCATAATTAAATCTACTTGGTGAGTGCCACCCCATCATCCTCCTCAACTCATACCAGAAAAATGTTGAAAGGGCATTAAAGGTGAAAATGTAAAGGCAAATTCTCATTGCCCAGAAGTGTTTTGAGCATTGATACCAACACGGCTCATGCACATCCATCATCTTGTTTCTTTTCATCTTCACACTAAGCCTATAGGGTGGGTATCATTATCCTCACATTACGTAAGAGGAAACTGAGGCTCATTGTTTGCAATTGCATTACAGCTAGTTATTTGGAACTCTTCATACCATGTCTCATTCAAAGTCCAGTCTCCCAGGCAATAGACTCAAAAAAAAGGGGCAGGGGGGATCGGGAGGGAGATTTTCAAGATCTCTTTGGTCACCATGTTGTTTCTTAGCACCTTTAAATTTGAAACCAACATTTCTGGATTTGAATGCTGGCTTCACCTCTCATGAACTGTTATTCAGGGCACCTTTTTAAAGCTAGTTTAAGCCACATTTCCATCTGTAACATGAATATGATAACCCCTCTGTGGGATAGGCTTTAGTGTGAGATGATTTTATCTGAACTCTTTCTGATATGGAGCATGGGTATCACTTTATCTCTCTGGACGTCAATCCCCTCCTCTGCAAAATGGGGCTAATATAATATCTCCCTCAAGGAATGGCCCCTAAAGATCTATGAATAAAACCCTAATATGCAAATAGGCTGAACGGTGGAACAACCAAACAACCTGTCGCTATGACATGTGCTGACCATCAGCAGCAGGAGGCAGAGTGCAGAACATGGCGGGCATCAGCTGCGGTGAGATGATGGAACAGGTGAGCAGGGGCACCTGACCAAGGCTGGGCACCAGTCACTGTCATTAGGGTGAGCCTCTGATAGTTACTGAAAATTCTTTGCTCCCATGCACCACGGTTCCACCCAGTGCCCGCACCCACTGCTGTTGCCAGCCCCATTCATACCTGCAGCCAGTGCCAGAGCCACTGCTCACACGCTGCCAGCACCAGGCACTGGTAGTGATCGTTTGGCATCGTCAGTGGCGGCTGCCAGCCCTGATTGCCCCTGAGGGCTTTTCCACCTCCCCCTGCTCCTGAGGGGCAATCGGGACAGCAGCCCCCGCTCACACCTGCTGACAGCACAGAGTTATTGGGGCTGGCTCCAGCAGCAGGTGCGAGCAGGGCCGGTGCCGTCAGTGCATGGGAGTGGCGGTGGGAGCGGGGCTGCCAACAGATGGGGGATCAAGGTCCACAGCAGGAGGGACTGGGCGGGGGCACAGAGGATGGGCCAAAACTCGCCCCCATGCCCACCGCAGCCTTGCAGCCCACAGTTCCTTTCAAGGTGCACGATTTCGTACACTGGGCCCCTAGTTATTGTATAATTCTTTCTGATGTAGCCACATGAAACTATAATTTGTAGAAGTGGCCCATTTTCTACAGCCAGTGTGATAAAAGTCAATCTAATGAAGCACAGGGTTGACCCCCAGCTTTAATTATCAATTTAGTATTTATGGTTCAAACTCTGATAGTCTAACCCAGGGGTGGGCAAACTTTTTGATTCGAGGGCCACAATGGGTTCTTAAACTGGACCAGAGGGCCGGAACAAAAGCATGGATGGAGTGTTTCTGTGAACTAATATAAATTCAAAGTAAACATCATTACATAAAAGGGCACGATCTTTTTTTTTTTTTAGTTTTATTCATTTCAAACGGCCGGATCCGGCCCGCGAGCCGTAGTTTGCCCACGGCTGGTCTAACCTCTTTACTGAATTTTGAAAGCTCTTGCCCTCTTCACCAGTCTACAGAGATTATGTTAAACTCTAGTGAATGCAAATACTTTTTGTGATGTGTCAGATATATTTGTGAATGAAACTGAAGTCATTCCAACAGTGACACAAACAGATTGGTGTAGCCTGGGTGAGCTTCATAGGGCTAAATACAAGATTCATAGTATGTCCTTCCTTTTCCTGTGGCCCAGTCCCTTCGCTTGTTGTCATGGGTGATATTCAGTGGGCAGTTACTGTCACATGTCATTCACTATTACAGAGGGTTTTCAGCCCAAACCCTTTGGAAGGGCTCTCAGGAGACTATCACCATTCTGAGATTCCATATCCACCTCTTGTGCGATTCATCTCCACTTGAAACTGAACAGAATCCCATTAATTATCACTTCAGGTAGTAAATCAGTTTCTCATATGTGAAAAGAATGCTGCAACCCGAGTCCCTCTTTTTGTCTGGATTGCCAGAGGGTTATTACAGATGGTATTGAACTCATAAGAATAATTTTAGCATTACTGCAACAACAAAGCATTTTGTAAATGCATAACCTTGTTTTTCTTAAAAAGCCCTGAATAACTGTGAAGTCACATTGCTGGTTTAAGTGCAATAGCTCTTCTCTCTCTCTCTGCTTCCTTCAACTTTCAAAGCATTTATTCAGTTCCTGGCTTTAAAGTCAAGGCAATGTGCTGATTGACTGTGCTGACATAATTGTGTTAATGACAAGACACGACGGCTACATTGTTAGATAGGTCACTTATCATCACTATTTATTTAGTTCCCTCTGCCAAGTCTGAATTATACTTTTTATACATTGTGGTTAGAGTCAGTCATTTAAAGTGCTTCAGTGTTGAAACAACATTTTTTTTACAAGTCTTTTAGCTGTAGTTCAGGAGAAAAAAGTCTTCTACAGCATCATTAAACAGGGTTCAAAGTAAGTCCTTGCTGAAAGATGTGAAGTTTGAGCTCTTAGGAAATGAAATCTTTGATCTCCAAAATGATTAGTGAAAACATTTTTGTACACAGGCCCATTTTTATCTCATGTTAAGAAAAATAATACAATTTAATCTACATTATACTTTTCATTCTGATGCCTCAAGTCAACCTCTGTCGCTAGTGTCTAGAAATGCCCTTTGCTCTTTACTAAAGGAAGAAACTAGAGACAGACAGATCTGTCAAACATCAGAGCCCTTTGGCAGAATGCAGAAGGACCTTAGTTACTGGTGCCCCATACTTTGAAAGGATGATATTTTAGAAATATGATGTTCTCAAGATCTTTTTGTTTTTTCAGGTGAAAGTTAGTAGAGTTAATATGGAAAAAAATGAAGAAATAACCATGAGTCATTAGACTGAGCCATTGACTCAATAGTCCATTCCAAGGCCATTCCATAGCAATAGGCCTTCGGAATAAGAAAGGGGAATAAATGCTAAAACACAGGTTTAACAAACTGTAGACAGGCCTGACCAAAATGAATGTAAAAGGGGAGTTGGTTAAAATGAATGCTCAAATTGTCAAATTTTCAAGTTCATAGAACTGGCTTTCCTTCTAATCTCATCTTTAATTTTGTTTGGTTTAGAATTCAGTAATGGCGAACCTTTTGAGCTTAGCGTGTTAGCATTTTGAAAAACCCTAACTTAACTCTGGTGTCGTGTCACATATAGAAATTTTTTGATATTTGCAACCATAGTAAAACAGACTTATATTTTTGATATTTATTTTATATATTTAAATGCCATTTAACAAAGAAAAATCAACCAAAAAAATGAGTTCGCGTGTCATAGGTTTGCCATCACTGGTTTAGATGCATTTTTAAGCAACATTTCATTATTTACTAGGTGCCAGACACTATTTTAGGCTCTTGGATAGAGCAGTGAACAAAACCAAGTTTCTATCCTCATGAAACGTTCATTCTATGAATGAGATACTTGAGCATGCTGGCACGTGAAGGCTCTGAGCTCAGGCTAGACTTTCTCTAGGATATGTGTAGGGATGTAATTGCGGGGTCATATGTCACGCTCATCTTTGGTTTTACTAACTTTACCGAACTGGGCTCCACCATGATCATATCATTTTATATGTATGAGAGCTCCTCCTCATCTCACCAACCCTTGGTATTTTTATACTTTTAGATTTTGCGAATCTGATGAGTGAGAAATGTTACACCATTATAAATTAAACTTGCACTTCATGCAAGTTTCTTTGTGGTTCAGTCACTCAGCTTGTTGTTGGTTGTTGGCCACTGTTTCCTCTTTTGCCTATTCATGTCACCAGCTCAATGTTTGTTTTTCACTTGTTCATTTTTAAATTGTGATGCTTGTCTTTTTCTCACTGATTTGTTGGAAGTTTTCATGTGTTCAGGATCATAATGCTTATATATTATGTATAACAAATGATTTTACCTGGTCTGCTTTTTTCCTCTTTATTTTATCAGTTGTGAGACAGAAGTTTTTAATGCTGACAAATGTTTCCACTTTTTCCTTTAGCTTTTCTATTAAATTGTCTTTTCTTACCCTAAGATCATAGAGACATTCTCTAATTTTTTCTAAAAGTTTTTAAGTTTTGCTTTTATATTTAAGCCTCTATTTCACCAGGAATGGACTTGTGTGTTTGGTATGAGGTAAGAGTTCAATGGATAACTGGTGTTAATATGACAGACCATAGTTTTATAGTGCCACTTCAGTCATACATTATAGTTCTATGTGTTCATAGATCTCTTCTGGATAGTTGGTCCAACTACTTCTGCCCTAGTAAGCCAAACTGTCTATTCCTGACTCAATAACACAATGTATTAATTAATTTTTAAGTAGAAGTATAATGATAATGCTTCTTGATATATAGCATAACATACTCATCTTATTCCAAATCATCTTAACCTTTTGCATTTCCATATTAATTTTATAATAACTTCTCAGATTATATTTTAAAAGTCTTATTTAAATTTTGATTAGATTTCCTAGATTAATTTGGGGGGAAAATTGTATCATAAAGTCTACTTATTCATGAACATGTCCTTTCCACACATTTAGATCCTTTTAAAGTTTTAAATCCTTCTCCTTTAAGGCTTTCACTTCTCAAAATTTTTGTTGGAATTTATTTTCTAAATATTTGTCTAATTGTTCCTAATTTACAGGAATGCACCACATTTTTGTATACTGATCATTTATCCTAAAACCTTGTTGAAGTCTCTTTGAAATCTTAAAATTTGCTAGTACATGCTTTTGTATTTTTTAAAAATATATCATTAATAAATTATAAATATTTTCTTTCCTTATTTTTAATTTATTTTTAAATTTGTTCATCTTATGTAATAGATTCATCTAGGATCTCCAGCACAAAAATAAATACAGATAATATTAATGTTCTACCTATCTTGTCTCTCAAATTTTCAAAACATTTCACCATTATGTATGATGTTGGCTGCAGATTTAGCCATGTTATTTTTAATTAGGAAGAATTGTTTTTTACTTCTAGGTTCCTTAAGATTTTATGACAAAGAAGTGTTGAATTTTTTTTTAAATATATTTTATTGATTTTTTTACAGAGAGGAAGGGAGAGAGATAGAGAGCTAGAAGCATCAATGAGAGAGAAACATCGATCAGCTGCCTCCTGCACATCCCCCACTGGGGATGTGCCTGCAACCCAGGTACATGCCCTTGACCGGAATCGAACCTGGGACCCTTGAGTCTGCAGGCCGACGCTCTATCCACCGAGCCAAACCGGTTTCGGCAAGAAGTGTTGAATTTTATAATACTTTTCTTTTTCTTCTGGGGAGTCATCTCATGTGGTTTTTCTCCATTAATTGTTTACAATAGTGGGTTGCCTACATAGATTTCTTAATATTAAGCCAACCTTGCATTCCTGAGATATACTCAACTTGATCGGAAGTATTTTTTAATACATTAATAGCTTGTTTGATATATTTTATTTACAATTTGTTTGATTTTACTTTCTTAAATTGTGGTAAAATACACATAAGATAAAATTGACTGTTTTAATAATTTTAATGTGTACAGTTCAATATTGTTAAGTAAATTCATATTGTTGTACAGCCAATCTCCAGAAATTCTTCATCGTGAAAAATGGAAACTCCATATTCAAGTAACTACTTTCCATCCCTCCCCTCCTGAGTCCTCAACAATTATTATTCTACTTTCTGTCCCTATGAATTTGACTATTCTAGGTCCCTTATATAAGTAGAGTCATAGATTATTTGTCCTTTTATGACAGTCTTATTTCATCTAGCATACTGTTCTCAAGGTTCATAGATTCACTCATTTTGTTATGTGTCAGAATTTCCTTCCTTTTTAAGGCTGAATAATATTTCATTATTGATGAAAATTTGAGTTGCTATTGTAAATAATTTTGTTATGAGTATGGTATACATATATATCATTTATTTCTAATTTATCATAAAGTCCTTGTCTGGTTTAGATATTAAGTTATATCTGCACCAATAGGGGTCAATCAGGCAGGGCCAGCTGGAGGGAGGGGCCATGGGCGGTTGGCTAGCCAGCCTTATCCCCTGGTCAAACTCCCAGTCGAACTCCCAGTCTTAATAAAATTAAGTAGAACTATTTACTTTTGTTTTATTCCTAAAATGATTTATATTTTATTGGAACTATCTGTTCCTTAAATATTTAGTGGATATGATCTTTAAAATCATTTAGTTTTATTGTGGTGGAGTTTTTACTATTTATACAATTTATTTACTGTTTCCAGGTCTATTCAGATTTTTTTATTACTTTTTTTGTCAGTTGTGGTAAATTATAGTTTTCTAAAAATTTTTTTACATTATCTAATTTTCTGATATATTCACATAACATCTCACACAATTTTTATTAAATTTGTGCACTTTATACTTATGCTTTAGTTTTTATTTTTAATATTTCTTTTATATTTTCTTTATCTTATATTGTATATTTTTCCTCTTCAACCAATTCTGTCACAGGTTTGATGCTATTTTAGTCTCTTCAAAAAATCACTAGGATTTTTAAGTTTTTTCTCTTGTATCTCTTTATTTTATTAAATTCTGCTCCAATTTTTAACATTTTATTTCTTTTTATTAATTTTAGGTATATTTTATACTGTACAAGGCATTAGTAGTATTATTTTCACAGAAAATATTAATTTTTATTTACCTACATTATTTAACACTGGTCAATGATTTCTTCCTTTCTTTTCTTTTCTCTCTCTCTCTCTCTTTGCTTTTTGTTTTTGACATTGAGCTTTCTTTAAAGTAGGTTGTCCTGCTACTAGAAAAACTAGCAAAGAAACCATTTACACAACAGATTACAGTTTCAGCAGAGCAATTTGCCTCATGCAGGCTCAGACAAGGTGACCATGAAAGAGTCTAAAAACCTGAATTTTATGCCGGACTCACACATGGCTGGCTATAGAATATGAAAAAAGTTTCTCAACTTGCCTATATCCATATTCTTTTATCTTTAAAATAAGGGGATGGGATTATGTACAGTTAATTCTAATTTTAGTTTTCTGTTATTCTAAGACATTTTTCTTTTCCAGTCCTACTATAATGGACTTTGCCATAATACTTATGTAGGGAGGTTCAAGGCAAGGAATGTTCATGTCTGCTTTAAATACTGTTCTCTCTTGTTTTCCTTTATCTTAAAAACTTTGTGCTGAGATCTATTCCTAATGTTTCACTTATTAAAGTTAGGCATTATCGGCATTATCACTTAAGAAGTAAAAGTGAACTATATTGCTATGTCTATGTCCACAGTCCAAAACCTAACTCACCCCGAGAACAATTAGATATGATTAACTTGGCAGAAAGAACATTTTTGAAGTTTTCTAATAAGTTCTCAAAATCAACTTTTCTATATTTTTCTCTTGGATGTATATTTCAAATACTCACTCCTCTTCTAAGTTCATCTAACAGTTTCTCTCTCATATCCCATCAAAAAGCTCTGCCTTTCCTAGGCTTTACTGTGGAAAAATGCATCATTGGTTTCAGCAATTGAGAGTGAACACTAGGGACAAAAGGGACAACTCTTATCGACATGAAAAAAGTCTGGGGTTCTTCCAGAAGGATCTTCAGCATGTCTCACAGCCTTCTGAATCCTATTTCATACATTTTACTGTCGATATAAAAACCATACATGTTCATAGTATGAAATTTGGAAAAATAGATAAAAGTGTATAAAAAGGAAAAGGAAAAAGTATCAGTAATTTTATGACACAGATATAATATCTGTTTATTCTATGGCGCATTTTATTTTATAGATGTACTAGAATGTATTCATTTCCCAGTTGATTAAAATTGAGGCCATTTCTAATTTTTAAATATTTTAAATATTTTAGATGTATATTATTGTCATCAGATCCTTATGTTCATTGCTAATTATCTTCTTACCATGTATTACTATCCATGAAATTAGGTGTGCCTTTGACAAAGTAATTTGTAGCTCTAGGTAAGGTTTCAAAAATTCCCAAGAATGAATTTTTTCTTCTTACCCCAGAATCCTCAG
>NW_006288633.1:1336688-1344253 GCF_000327345.1 Myotis davidii
GGAATTAATGTCTTCATTAATCTCATCTTGTTCAAGGTAATCTTTCCCAGTGCAGCTTACATGAACTTCTCCTTATCATGTTCTACCAAGTTTTATAATTAATTATGTACATGTCTATTCTTTCCTACCAGATTCTGATCTCCTTGAAGCTGATTTATTTCATCCTTCTCCTCCATGCTTTGTCCATTAGCTGGAACATAGTCAGTGCTCAATAATGTTTACTGAATGAATGAACGAACAAGTAAATGACTAACAATACAAAGCAATATTTGGCAATTGCCGCAAGGGCATCACAATCAAAACCCTGCAGACATTCAATTTCATTTTCTTCCATGAAAACTGGAGAAGTCCAGGAAGATCCTCTCCTGATTTGCCTAATTAGGGGTAGTTTTATGAAAAACATGGTATTGGAAGAGCTTCTTAAATGATTGAACAAGGCACTCAGTCTCGCCTCACTGGGGTCTCAGCTTCTTCAATCAGCCTTTTCTAACCCTGTCTCTACAGTGTGAAATTCAGGAACCATGCATTTCTTTGCTGGATGCATGCCTCTTTAAATGTACAGAAATAGCCCAAGCATTGATTTTGACAACGTACTTCACCCCCACAGCACATGTCCTAGGAAACAGAGAGCTATCCGACAGAGATACACATTATGTGTGCAAAGATAACTTCATAATGGTCTCTGGATTGTTAAAATTGGAGGAAACCAATGCCTTTTAGAGGAAAGTTACAGTAAATGTCACCATATGAATAAACATTGTAGTGACATGCTTAAGCCTGTTTTTACTTGTTATGATTATGTTGCCTGACTCTTACAGCAGAAGTACTTCTCTCTGATTTTCCTTCACATTAACATTTACGACGAAGGGGCAGCATTCCCCTTTGCTCACATCAGCCAAAATGAGCCCCTTTCACCCAGCAATATTTCAACAGTGAGCGACCAGCACAAACCCAGCTTGCTATGGACCTCAGCATGTTCCACCAGCTTTCCCCCAGCCAACAGAACTGCCATTTGAAATCCATCTGCCACATTTCATGGACCTAAATTTTGACCTAGCGGGTAGTCGTTGAGTTCGAACTGAGCAGAAAGGAGCAGGGGTTCTAAAGGGAAACATTCTTCAGCGCTGCCCGGCGTTCCCTGAGACATGAAACACCTAAGACAGCACCGCGAGGCATATTTTTCTGTGCAGAAGCAGCAGAAAAGAGAACATGACTCCCCACCCTTTCTTTATATCCCAATGAGATTTGCTAGTTTAACCAGGGCTGCAGTACAAAAGCACTTGTGGTTCATGTTATATTAATAGTGTGGCCTGATTATCAAAAACCATTACTCTTGGTTATCTTGCAGCGGCTGTACCGAGCTGCTATAAGTCAGAGTGACTGCCCACACAGTGTTTGCTCCATGCGTATGATAACAGTATTCTTAATGCAAAAGTGCATTTGTAAAATTATTGCCTTTTAAAGATCAGATGTGTTATAAATGAGATGTGATCACGCAATTGCTTTTCCCTGCATAAAAAAATTAAATACATAAATTAAACATCAGTATCCTCCTTTGTCATGGCTTCACCGGGGTCAGTTTACTTGTGGTCAAACTCAGAGGGATGGCTTTCAAAGCAGATGCGCTGTGAGCTGAATCCTGGCCAGGGGCACAGCGGTGGTTTTTCCTCTTTGCTTTGATGTTGTCTTCTGTAGCATTGCTTTCTTTCTGGGCCTTGTGAATCCCCCCCTTTTTTATGCTGGTCGAGGGTGCTTTGTTTAGTTTAGTTTTGTTTTTTAAATGCAGTCATGATAATGGATCTGAAACCTTCAAATCATTGTTTCCGGTTCTTTGCAGAACTCCATGTGGCTCTGAGTGGCTGCATTCACAGCGCCCTCATGCAAATGCCACGCCTGCGGTTGACTTTTTAACTTCGCCCTCCCTGACTATGACACTTTCACAGGCCCGGCTTTGTAAGGAAGAAGAAACAAAGATCAGGAAGGAAAGCAACTCTATTAAAGTAAAAGAACTCAGTTTTCATGCTCACTAATCTTCTCTGGGTTATATGTTTCATTATACATGTTACACCGACTGGGAATAAGAGAGCTATGGCTTTACTTGTGAAAACGCAAGGGACTCTATTACTGTACATCTTTCAGGCTCCCAAGTTCCCTTATAAACAAACATGTAAGCGGTAAATATACAGGGCTCTGTCTTCCCTTATGTTTTTTTTCTATCTGAGCAACATTTTCGAATCCTTGATTGTTATAGACAGTTAAGCTTTTCAGCCCTAATTCATTAAAAAAATATATTCATGACAAGTTGTTTGAAATGTGGCCCCTTAAGCTTTTTCTGTCTTTTAGAAACTGTTTCATATCTCTATCTAAGAAGAAAAGCCAGCCAAGATTTACATTTTAATTTAGTTAACCAAATAGTTCAGACTGTGTTCTCCAAAGACAAAGACTGGTCTGTAAGTGGGCCGGATTTTCCTGTATTTTATTGCTGTAATTTGCATGAGAAACACCAGATCCTGTATAATTGTTGCTTTGTTGTTGTGATCCGAGTAGCTGTTTCCAATGTCAATAATTATAACTTGAAATGAAATTTAGTAGCAGTTAGGGGGTGGGGAGTGGAGGCGACTGCCAGCCAGTCAGAATTTCACATCAAACTAACCACAGTCTAGCCTTCTAATGCCATGCAAGCGGCAACCAGCTTCCAACAAAACTCCATGCAAAGTAAACAGAACAAGCAAGTCACTTGAGCTTTGCCACACTGTACATCTTGTGTTATGACATTCTGTTTGGTGTCTAATGAAGATCTAGCATGTTTTATATATGATGGCTCCTAATTGCTTCATTACCCATGCAAATCATAAAGGCAAACTGTGTCTTATCATAAAATCTGTAACTAGGCCATTTAAAAGCCGGGCTCAGAAAAGCATTATTATGTCCATGCTTCTTTTGCTCCTGCATTCTTTTTTTTATGACTCTGTATTAAGTTGGAGCATTTTCTCTGTGGTCATTTGTTCCTTTAGGTTAGTCTTCAGTTAAGATAAGCATGTAATGGATGAAGCGAGGGGCCGTGTCGAGATTGCTGCTGCTGCTGCTGCTGCTGCTGCTGCTGCTGCTGCTCTTGGCCCAGCTGTGTCAGCAGACCCACCCAGCCCTTGGCCCCGGTGATCCCAACTGATCTGTGAAGAAGGACATTGTGAGGGGAGGCTGCAAAGTCAGGGATCTGCCCTAGAGCCATGTGCCTGCGTGGGCCCTTTGTCAACATGGGCAGATGCCACTGCTGGGACTCACTGCTGGGCCCACCTTGTTAAAGGGAACATGAAAGCAACAGGAGTGGAAAAAAAGAAAACGCAAGTGTAAGCTGGGTAGAGAACTGAACACCTTCTAAGACCCCCAGCTGAGTGGGGTCTAGTGATAGACAGTCACCTCTTTGTTACTGGAAATTTGGAACCTCCTGAGCTCCTTATTCCAGGTAATTAACACCTTAGCCTTGACTAAGGCTTCTTTCCACATTTTCCTAATAACTCATAGGCAGCATTTTGTTGCTTTTCTTATCAAAGGGAAAAGGAAAGTCTTCCATGAAGGAATTTTGATAAATAAATAAATATGTAATAACACGAAATTAAAATCTTACAATGCTGTTTTCAAGGATTGCAAGCATACAGACTGGAAGACGGAGGAATCTGTTACAGTAAATATAATTCTAGACTAACTAGCAGAGGTGGTGTCATGGAAACAAAGAAATTCTGCCTGTGCACTAATTCCTCACCGCAGCTGCTGGGGTGTTAGATTAGGAGGCTGTACACCTTTCGGAGAAATATTAAAGCAGACTGTCTCACCGCCTGTGTCTGTCCTCGTAGCCTCATTCTTGCTGCTAGCAGAGCATGTCCCAACTGTTGTCAATTTATCAATGTAACCTGCACTGGTGGGCACAGTGTGAGCAGCCATTAGGACAGGTGCCTCTATCCATCACAGCCAGTCACTTATTCCACCTTGTCAAGGAAACTAAATGGAGCTTTTGGAGAAATGTAAACAACTCTCTAATGGACAATCAAAGCGCCACTTTCTGAAGCAAACAAGAAGAAGAAATCTGACAAGACATTTTTTTTTGGGGGGGGGGATACTATTTAAGTGTTCTTTAAAGGAACTTTTTAATGGTTGTGGTTTTAAAACAAGGGGGCGGAGTGGACGTAAGAAGAAGTAAAGGGAACTGGTAAAGTAACAAAAACAAAGTCCTTCTTGTGGGCAAAGATTGAGAAGTTAGGATTCAGAAAAGGGTGACATGTTGAGTGGACTATTCTGGGGGGAAGAGTGACAGAGTTGACAAGAAGTTAACTTACAAAGAGATTCTTAATAGAAAATGAAGGCGTGTAGCTATTTTTTATTAATGTGTTTAGAGTTTCAAATCTACATGAGGAGAGCAGAAAAACACTATTTAAATATCCACTCCCAAGACCACCCTTCATGGCAGAAGCCTAACTAAACAGATGGCTGTTCCACCGTGTCCCTGAACACAGAAAAGTCAGCTTTGTCAAACCAGGAGAGGAAGCAAATTCCTCAGAAAATGCCCTGACTTTCACCCCCTGCTTGGGACTGTTCTTAGCTGATCAGCATCCCCCTGCTGTGATGGTGCTAAAAGGGAGGAGACAACCTTCAAAGCGGCAGTTTCAAGCCTGGGCATTCCGGGCTGCACCTTGAATGTCACTGAAGTGATGAGGTAGCCAGGGCAAACTGTGGAGAGCAGGTGTTCCTGGCGCGGCTTGCCCGTGCCTTTAGGCAGATGGACAGAGCCACACTGAGCCAGCTGAAGCTTCTGGGTGGGCTTCCAGAGACGCTCTGTGGTTATCCATTCTGGAGGCAACAAAGACAAGAGTAGCTGCCAATAGCTGCATCATGGGGGAGGAGAGGTGGCCAATCGCAGAGCTGAATGCAAATAAAGAGAAAAGAGAGACACTCTGGGAAGAGGGTACTTTCTGGGAATCAGGTAGCAGCAAGGGGCCAAGCGGTCACTGCAACCTCCCTTGCTGACATTTCTGGGAATAAATAGGAAGCCTAACTTGGGAGCCTTGGCATTGGCCCTGACACTCTCTCAGGAGAAAATGCCTTCCCTGGTGGCGTTCACCTACTTTAGTCTCATTAGTGTTCCTAATTTATGGTTACCCTGGGATCTAGAGGTCCATATGCTATTCACATACTGTGAGCAAATGGTGGATGTTATCAAACATCTAGTGGCACTATGACCCCGGTTCTCTAGTCAAGCCGTCCCAATAGTCAGGACCAAATAGGAAGGTGGTGGAAACAAGCCACCCACTGCAGGGAGTGTACATCTTTGTTTCTGGTCCGGTGAGCCATTCTCCAAACCAGTGCCCTCCATTGGAACTTTCTGTAATCATGGAAATATTTGGTGATGCCCAATGTGGACACCACTAGCTGCATTTGGCTTTTGAGCACATGAAATGTGGCTAGCATGATTGAGGAACTAACTATTTAACTTTTCTTTTATTTTAATTAATTCAAATTTAAATAGCCCCATGTGACTAGAGACTACTCTTGAAAAAGGCAGACTTGACCTATTTCCTGAAAAAATTTGACTGTGTGTGAATCAGATAAAGTTCTGCTGGAGCTGTGCTGTCCAGCACAGTTGTCCACATGTAGTATTTAAATTAATTATAATGATAAATAAGTTAATATTTAGATCCTTAGTTTCACCAGCCATGTCTGCAGGGCTCACTAACCACACATACCTAAGGTGTACTGTATTAGCCAACCACAGAAACAGAATATTTCATTTTTATGGCAAGCCGTATTGAACAGAACTGCAGTGGGAGTCAGTGTAGACACCAATGCAAGAAGCAACTAACCCACTAAAAAATCATCCCCTAATTCAACATAATGTTCACTGGGTATCTACTTCTTTTTACCAGGAGCTATGTCAAATGTTAGGGCTATAGTGGTAAATAAGAAATGGATAGCCCTGTCCACATGAATCTTAGACTCTAGTGGAGATTGCCTGGAGAGTATTATGCTAAGTGAAATAAGCCAGTTAGAGAAAGATAAGTATCACATGATCTCGCTCAGATGTGGAATCTAATGAACAAAGTAAACCGATGAACAAAATAGGTCCAGAGACATAGAAGCGTGGAACACATTGTTGAATTTCAGAGGGAAGGAAGGGAAAGAAGAGTGGGTGGGAAGAGATCAACCAAAGAACTTGTATGCACATATGCATAACCCATGGACACAGACCATAGGCCTGGGGTGGGGGCAGAGGGTGGGCTTGAAGAGGTCAATGGTGGGAAAAAAGAGATATATGCAATATTTTCAATAATAAAGATTTTAAAAAAGAAAGAAAATATATATGTAATCTGTAAAATATGGGAGAATAACATACATCATACATAATGGGGTCATTTGGGCTCAAAGTTGGTGGTTCTCAGCTTTAGGTACATGCTAAATTCACCAGAGACTTTTGAAAATAGAATTCTTAAAATAAAAGCCAAACCAATTTAATAAAAATATATTTTAAAAACAAAAGTAAATATTGTATTATTATATAGTTATTATGAGAGGTGACCAGTAAAGCTATGGTAGGATGTGAAAAGATCAGCTAACCCAACCTCAAAGGTCAAAAAAAATTGTCCCTGAAGAACTATCCATGCTGAGTCAGGGGAAAAGAAGGCATGACCAGCTGTGTTAGAAGCTGAGGGGTATTTGCAAGGGGTGAAACGGCTAGAAAGGTAAGCAAAAGCTAAGTCAAATGGGGCCTTATAAACCCAAAGTGTTGGCCTTAATCTCAGAGCAGTGGGAGCCACTGGAAGACTTTACTTTAGAAAAAAGATTTGCCATAAGGGGCAAGACAGTAGACCAGTTAGAAGGATATTGCGATAACTCAGGCCTCACATGATGGTGGCCTAGAGTATGTAGGAGTGGAGATGAAAAAAAAGTAGGCCAATTTGAGACATATCCTATATAATAAAAGCTTAATATGCTAAGTGTCCAGTTGACCAGTCGGCCATTCAACCAATCAAAGTGTAATGTGCTAATGATATGCTAAGGCTGCTCAACTACTCACTATGACATGCACTGACCACCAGGGGGCAGACAGTCAACTGGTTGACCAGTCGCTATGATGTGCACTGACCACCAGGGCAGACAGCTGACCGGTCGACCAATCACTATGGCATGCACTGACCACCATGGGGCAGATGGTCCAACACGTAAGTTAGCTTGCTGTTGGGGTCCAGATGATTGGGACTGAGTGAGATAGTCCAGACATGCCCTGGAGCCCTTCCACAGTCCCTCCCCAGTTAGCTAACCTTCCACGTCCCTCCCTGGCCCCAATTGTCCACTGGTGGGGTCCCTCAGCCTGGCATGCACCCTCTCTCAATCTGGGACCTCTTGGGAGATGTCAGAGAGCCGGTTTGGGTGGAACAACCGGTCACTATGATGCGCACTGACCACCAGGGGACAGACGCTCAACTCAGGAGCTGCCTCCTGGTGGTCAGTGCGCTCCCACAGAGGGAGTGCCACTCAGCCAGAAGCTGGGCTCATGGCTGGTGAGTGCAGCAGGGGGG
>NW_006288633.1:1344559-1348246 GCF_000327345.1 Myotis davidii
ATAGAAGTTGACACATTGGATCATCTTAAAACGAAAACTTCAAATTTCTCAATTTCACATTTAAGATCTCAATGATTTGTCTTTTAATTGGGCACATATATTTACTGGAAAAATGAAATTTGCTTGAATAACTTAGGCATTTGCATTCATTAATTATTATGATGGATATTTACTGACCACTGCTTTACAGCTTTCAATAAGAGGCTAGTTTTTTTGTTTTGTTTTGTTTTGTTTTTAAATATATTTTTATTGATTTCAGAGAAGAGAGAGTTAGAAATATCAATGATGAGAGAGAATCATTGATCAGTTGCCTCCTGCACATCCCTACTGGGGATCAAGCCCACACCTGGGGCATGTGCCCTTGATCAGAATTGAACCTGGAACCCTTCAGTCCACAGGGCTGACACTCTATCCATTGAGCCAAACCAGCTAGGGCAATAGGAGGCTAGTTAACTTCAGATGAAATGATTCTCTTATCCCCAATTGCAAAGTAAGGAAGAACCGATAAATAATGGGCTAGCCTAGAATAGAATCATATACAGTAAGTCCTCACCTAACGCCATGGATAGGTTCTGTAACTTTAAGCACAAACATATCATGAAACCAATTTCCCTCATAGGCTAATTTATATAAACAAGAGTTCAGTTCTTATGGCGTCTCATCAATGTTGTAACAAAATAACGTTGAATGAAATGATGTTTTTTTGAGAACCTACTGTACAAGTGGAAGATAGTCACGAACCACTTCATGGCTTCCTTGGAGCTTTAAATTCCAAGTCCAGCCACGTCAGAAGTTACTATCTGAACTGGGAAACCAAGGTATTTACTCCCACCTGCAGTCTACTAGCAAATTTGTTCCCCCAAACAATCCAGAAGTATGAAAACATTTGAGACCTGGAACACTCGAGACTATTATTGCCACTTGCACCCTAAAGTTGCATTATGTGTCTTCACATTCATGGATTTGACATTCGTGGTTTTCCTTATCTGTGAGTGACCATGAATAAAGTCAATCACAATGGCACCAAAAGGATTATAATGTAAACAGACCCAGAGAAGCTATGTCCGTCACCAAGGGCCCTAGTTCGTAAATTTGCAAACCAGCGTTGTCTAACTCCAAGGTGAGTGTCTCTGACCGAATTATCCTGCTCCCAACAACACAGTGATTTAAATGTTATTGAGGCATGAAATTCTATGGCTGAGGCAGAACTGAATCAGTTCGCTGGTGGGATGCCTGGTGACCACCCAGGACCTCCTCCCCTGGGGTCTTGATTGCTCTCCACTCCCTACGAGGAACAAATAAACAAAATTGCTTGATGTGAAACACTGCTGAAAAGCAAACTAATTGTTGGGGACTGGTGAAGAGAAAGTCACCCTTTTTAAGAACTTAAGGCTTTCCGATGGTCTCAGTCAGTGACTCTCTTACTGGGATCAGGTGTAATGCCAGTGGAGAAAACAGAGGGTGTGGCTGTGCCGTTGAGAAGCAGCTCTGGGTCATTTCTCTTCTGATGAGCTGGGGCTGTTGCCTGGCAGTTTACTGTCTGTGTAATCACTGCTCTGTTTGGATGTAGTAGATGTGATTTGTGCCTGACTGGCACCATGTGACTGGATCGTATAAGTCACAGTCACTTCACGAACGTTACATTATTATTGCCAAGAATATGTATGTATATGTACGTATATCAGGGACCCTTTGACATGGGAAAACTTACTGTAAAACTAAATTCTCCAACTCACAATTTTTTATGGAGTTACAATAAAAGGAGGAGGATAAAATCTAGGGGTGGCTTTTCTATGTGCTGATTATTTTAGTGCTGCTGGGAAAACTACCTGCTGAAGGTGTGGAAATCACACCACAATTCAAAAAAGCATGTGCCATTTTTAAGGAATAAAATCAAAATTACCATAGATGTTCTGTTCCTCCTGAGACGTTCTCCCAGGTTCTGTTTTAGCCACCCAGGTCCCAAAGCAGTCTTCACTGGACTACCCTGTTTTGTTTGAAGGAGCAGGGAGGGGTTGAAGAATGTAGAAAGCTGGGGTGCTTTAAAGAGAATTCCTAAAATCAATGTTTTTCTCCTTCCTGCCCCAACTCTCTACTTTCCTCATTAAGAAAATCTGTAGTATATACAAGACTCTTAGTTTGTCAAATGATGCATGGGGTGGGGTTGGGGTAGGGGGTTGTTCTTTTGCTCTATTTTGTTTTGTATTTCTAGCTCTGCGTCATAAAATTAGGAGTGGACACATTTGCCTTCGTTGGTCTGCTTTTCCTTGTTTTGGATTCTAGCAGCACGGGCAGTAGGTCCTCCATTTACCTGGAGCCATTTGTTTTCTCACAGAGCAAATGAATACTGAGTAGCTAAGGTGAGGCAAGCATTGTTCTAGGTCCTGGGGAGACATACGGGAGGGGAGGAAGGGTGGGGAGAGAGAAAGAAAAAGACAGCCTGCCCTCATGGAGCTTATGTTCTATATATATGAGCAGTTTTTAACGGGAGCAACTTTGCTCTCCCATCCCACCCAGCTGACACTGGGCAATGTCTGGGGACATTTTTGACATTTTTGTGTGTCAGAACCCGTGGAAATATTGTGGGTAGAGGCCAGAAATAATGTTAACTAGCCTGCACTGCACTAAGCTATTTGGAACCAAATGCCACAGTGCCAAGGCTGAGAATTCCTGACGTAAGCACACACAGTGTGCTGAAAACTGAATGTCAGATGGGTGTGTTTATATCAACAGAGGTTGCTATATTATATGCATCTGCTCTGGATGTAGGGATGGGAGGTGGTCGGGCTCTGAAATGAATGTTTCAAGATCTATAGCCCAAATGTGTTGGTCAGGCTCTTTTTAAGTTGCAAGTAACAAGACATTCAACTCAAATGAGCTTGAAAAAAAAGTGGTATTAGCTTACAGGGCTGAAGATGAAGCTTCATAGCTTTCAGAAGTGAAGAAAAGACCACCAGCAAAGGGCCCAGGCCCTGAAACCAGGACTACTCTGCTCACAGACTCTCCTGCTCTCCTTTCGCTTCCCTCATCTGCTGCTCTCTTCTCTTTGAGCGATGGCACCTTGTGTGCGGCTGCTGCAGAGGGGATTGCACCTAGTGGAGGCTCGCCTCTGAAAGCCTGGCTTAGAGACCCCAGAGGAAGGATGACAGTTTAAGCACGGCATCCCTATCGTGAACAATTTCTTGGCCTTGTTCTGATCATGTGCCAGTCTTTTACCTGAGATGAGGTTCTATGATTGGTCATACCCATTCTTCTTTTAAAAAATATATATTTTTATTGATTTCAGAGAGGAAGAGAGATAGAAACATCAATGATGAGAGAGAATCATTGTTCGGCTGCCTTCTACACACCCCATACCGGAGATCGAGCCCGGAACCTGGGCATATGCCCTGACCAGGAATTGAACCATGACCGCCTGGTTCATAAGTCCATGCTCAACCACTGGGCCACGCCTGCTGGGCTGGTCATACCCATTCTTAAGACTAGGCAATAGAGAGGCAGGAAGGGAGTCTGGGGTATTATTGTTCACAACTCATTACACCATAATAAATAGGCGAAAGGAAATAGCTCTGCAAAGTAAAAAAAATGTGGGTGGGAAAAATGTATATCTAAGTATACTGTAATGGAGGATGTCAAATTTTAGCCATGCTTTAAAGCAGTCATTTCAAACTATTTTTGTATTAAGAT
>NW_006288633.1:1348511-1352107 GCF_000327345.1 Myotis davidii
AAGATGCAGTGGGACCATCTCCTCTGGCCCCATATGGCAAATTCCAACAACAAAAAAATGCCATTCTTTATTGGGTATTGTGCAGGGTGTTTGTATCCTCATCACACTAATGCTTTTGAGTCATGCTGTGAGGTCAGTATTTATGCCCACTGTGCAGTGTTGGGATCTGAAGCAGCAAGTAGCCTGGTAAGTTTATCCAGTGATGACACAGCTCCAAAGTGACCAGGCCTGAATTTGGCCCCAGGTCTATCTGACTCCAAAGATCGAAGTGCAGAGTCTCTTTGCCATTTCTACCTCCATGAAACAGCCAGGCAGTAGATATGATGAATATCTTTTAAGTGACATAGATACTAAAAACTACAGGGATTCAAGAAGGGAGAAATAGGGAGGAAATTTAGGACAGCTTTGGCAGAAGAGTCTAGGGGAGGTATTCATCCATTCCAGATGTTCTGTTCCCAGGCTCAGGCCAAGTACTGAGAAGTGACTTCCGTGTACCTTGCATTAGCCCAGTGAGGTAGCGATACCGTCAAGATAACCAACCCTGGTGGTGAAAAGAAACATAGAAGAGCCTACCTGTGCCAGGCACTCTGCTAGACTCTTCCACATACTATTTCAATCAATCCTCCTGGGGCCCCAGCTCATAGTCACTGCATTCTCTCCTTACAGGTGTAAAAACTACTAACCAACCAGAGCAAGGTCACGGGCAGGAGTGGAGCCTAGGTTCTACTGACTGCTTCTGCCCCACCCTCACTATCCTCATTCCATTCCTTCCCCCAGAAAATATTGTCCTATTCAAAATAAGGGATTAAAAGGCAGAGCCTTCGCTGCTGGCCTCCCCGGTTAGCACCATGCATTTCTTATGCTAGGTAAACATGGCAACCTGTGCGGGCAATGAAGATTCCATCCATCATGAGCAGTGCCGGTGCCTCCCCGCTCTCTGCAAAGCCTAATAATTAACTTTTGTCGAGCTTCGTACAAATGTTAACAGGGCCCTGCCACTCTCCACATGTACAGCCACATTATTACTTTTTAAATACGTGACAGTGGTTTCCTCCAGTGGAAAATGCATTCGCCCCCACAGTCTAAGGCATCCAGCCACTGAAATCATCATAGAGGAGAAGGGGAGGATGCAGATTGAGGGCTAGAGTTGTAGACCTCACCCGTTTTTGAAATAAAGGATGACTTCCAAAAACTGACGTGAGTACAGAGCTTGTGTAATCTCCATTCGCGGTGATTTTTCTTTGATTGATGTGCCATTAATACTTTAATTGGCAACAGGTGCAGTTGATTGTTGGTTCCTACGCTGAGAAATCTGAAATTGAACATAAGGTTCTGATAAATTAATAAACTTCTCTGCTCCAAACAGTTGTTGCTGTGAACTAACTTTCTATGAAGCACTGCTCCATCAAGCATGCTGAATTCTTTATGTTAAAAAGCAAAGTGTTACTTAATGATAAATTAAAATTACACAAAGAGCCAGAGAAAGAACACAATAACACCCCCCCTCCCAGGGAAAAGGGAAATTGCTGGAAGGAGAAGAAGAATGTGATTTATGAAATAAATTGGTTCCCTTTTGTAGACCAAAGTGTTTTGTCTCTAGATTCCATATCACATTATTAAAATAATTTTGTGTTACTTAATATAAATGGGGGAAGGGAGAATAAAGGATTTTTATATAAGGTCCTTTTTCTCCCTGAGGTAAAAATTAATATTGAGCGGAAACTTAGGGGGGAAGAAAAACCTGAAGTTTCTATAAAATCCCTTAAAGTTGTGTTTGTTTTATTTATTAACCCTATATATATTGAAGCCATTTGCAATTATTTTATTGCAAAAGATTGTCTCTGATGGAGCCAAAGAGCTATAGGCTTTAATTTCTATCAGTGAGAAAGAGACTATTTATTCACAACCCTGATTTTGAAGCTATTATTTTTGTTCCCTGAACCAAACATAGAAGATATAAGGAGGTAGAATGGTATCAGAGCTTCACCCCCCCACCAACCAAAGAGTCTCAGAGTCTAGAAATCCCAACAATGTGTGGGGAATGGGAGCAGCTTGAGCAGGGGAGTCCCATGGGCCCCAGAAGTTAAACTAGACAGGTAAGAGATTTCTAGTTGTGTGCCTTTTCCTTCTCTAAACGGATCTTCGCTACACTGTGGCTCTCATAGGTCAGGAAGTCAGAAACCTAGAGCCACTGGGGCACCAGAACTAAATAAGGGGAATGATGCCAGGCAAGGCTGGGGAGCCAATGTCATTGAGTACAGGTGACATTGCATTTCCTCCCCTCCCTTGTAGGCTGTGCCAGGGCCAAATCGTTATGAAATAAAAGTTGTGGGGGAAATGCAAGAATATGTCAAACTCAGAAAGTGATTTCTACAAGTTCTTACTCTCCTCGTGCCCATACCAAACAAATAAAAACTTCCCCGAAAGAGCACATGCTCTTCTTTTAGAATCACTACTAACAGATCAGGCTGAAAAACTAAGCAATGATATGAAAGATATGAATAATGTCCTTACTAAACTTTATTTATTATCAAAATATATGCAGCCAGTTATTGTGCGGTATCAATTCAATGATAATAAGCAAGAAGTGGTTTTATAATTTCCAAGAACTTCTTTCCACCTTACCTTGCCAAATTTCCCTTTAGCATTCTTTACTGATAACTTGGACAAATGCCCTGACTCTTTGGTCACTGCTGGTTATTAAAAGTTCAATCTAGTTGAAACTTCAGACTCAGTGTCAATATAAATCTTTTCCCTCTCCCCGCTCCTAAAGCAGATGGAGCACAGGAATTCACAGCAGGGAGGGGCCCACAGTGGCCTCTTTCTCTGCTCTTCTTCACTCTCAGGGGAGGGGTGATGTCCAGTCCGGTGATGATTTTGCCTTTTCCTTTGTATGAGGCCTAACTTGTTTGCTGTTTGGAATAAGAAATCTAAGCTAACAACTCGGGTTGATGCTTGGGAAGTTCCTTGCTCTCTCTCTGGTTCAACCTGGTTCTGTGGTCTTATATGGTGGCCAGGAGTCAAGAACCCCAGTCCTACTCCACAGAAGAGAATAAAATCTTCTTACCAGAGAATGAAAGCTTCTCACCAATGTAAAAAGTTCCACTTTTTACAATGCCGAGCATCTGGGACCCAAGTAGGATGAAGTAGTGACAGTCACCTCAGGTACAAAATTTAAGGAGGCACCCAAAAGCTCCATAATCAAGATAAATAGTATTGTAATGTAACATTTTTAAAAATAAAAATTAATCCCTAGCCGGTTTGGCTCAGCGGATAGAGCGTCAGCCTGTGGACTAAAGGGTTCTGGGATCGATTCCGGTCAAGGGCACATGCCTGGGATGCGGGCTCGATCCCCAGTAGGGGGCATTCAGGAGGCAGCCAATCAATGATTCTCTATCATCATTGATGTTTCTCTCCCTCTCCCTCCTTCCTCTCTGAAATCAATAAAAAATGTATTTTAAAAAATAAATAAAAATTAAGACACAAATATCTATCATGAACCAAGTATCAAAATTTTCAATAAAGATCTATGTAGATTATTTTTCCTTTGCCTCAGGGTCAAAAATGTCACTGCCCTGGTTTTGGCAGCCTCTTTC
>NW_006288633.1:1352149-1355716 GCF_000327345.1 Myotis davidii
ACTTTTACATAAAAGAGGGTTGGGTAGTGGCTGATGAAAGCCGGGTCCGTTCTGCTTCTCATAGTAAGCCCTGAGGAGAAGATATGTCTTCTACTATTGATGAGTCCTTTTACAAAGTAGGAGACTTGGTGCCTCATTGTTTACAGCAGATGGCCTTACCTTCTGGCCCTTTCAAGAGCATTACCAAAAGCCCAGCAAGCGTTTTAAAGAGAGAAACTAGAGCACCTCCAACAAATACAGAATGCATATTATTTTATACACATACATTTTTTTAAAATCTCGTATTCTAGATTCTAAATCATCAATAAAATACAAAAAAAGCCACTATAGGTTGGAAAAAAATTTAAAGTGATAACATTCTCCTGTGTTTGACCTATAAAAATGGCAACTTCATTTTGTCCAAACCAACATATTCTGTAAACTGTATATTATCTGACCATAATGCTATAATATTAGAAGTCAAAAGGAGAGCTTGGTAAATATTTCTGAAGTTTAATATAACTACTAAAAAGAAAAATTTTGCCTTCAGTAATCTTGATTTGGACTAAGCTCCTTCCCATTAAAATCTACAATTAAACCAGTATAAGGAACATCAAATAATTAAAACACTGAAGAGCAACACACATAAACAGAACCTGAGACTCTGATCCTTGATAAAAAGTGAGATCCACATTCACCTACTTTTTCCCAGGGGACATTTGCAAATTTTTTTATCATGAAAGAATAGAATCTTAGCAGAAAGTGGCAGTTCCAATAGTCTGAAAGGACAGATCTTAGAGTTCAGGACAGCTGAAGCAGCTGAGACTTGAAGGATAAAATCCTGAGAGAAGAAAATTACAAGTTAGCCTAAAAATCTCTACTAAAACTCCACTTGAAGCTTTGGTCAATTTTTGAGCTGCACACAGTATATGGCTTTAAAATGCTACCAGGTGCCTGCAGCTAGAAGGCCAAAGAGCTAAGCAGAGATTTTTAGAAACCTTGTGATTCTAAGGAGACAGAGAAAGGTATTCAAGGCCTGCTAATGTGGAGTGGCCCTGGTAAACATTCTAGGCTCTCAGTTGAGACTTTGGGAAATCTATATCCAAGGAGTAAAGATGAAATGAAATATAACAACTCTAAAATAAATCTTCAGTAAGATTAAGGTGATCTGCATATATTCTCTGCTGCCAAATCTTAACCCTCTTAGAAAGAAGATGCCATCCAGACTTTCTATAATTTTAATGCAATTAATATACACTGTCCAACATCCAAACAAGAAGTATGAGGGCTTGTTAAAAAAAAAAAAAAAAAAAAAAGGAATCAGCCTGGCTGGTGTGGCTCAGTAGTTGAGCATCAACCTATGAACCAGGAGGTCACAGTTCTATTCCCAGTCAGTCAGGGCACATACCCAAGTTGCAGGCTTGATTCCAAGCAAGGTGTGTGCAGGAGGCAGCCAATCAATGATTCTCTTTCATCGTTGTTATTTCTATCCCTCTCTCCCTTCCTCTCCAAAATCAATAAAAAAATATTTTTAAAAAAGGAATCAATTAATCAAAAACCAAGAAGAAACAACCCTACAGATACTTCAGATATTAGAATTATTAGACAGGGACATTAAAATAGCTATGTCCAAGAAAACAGAGGAAAATATAGAGATTTTAGCAAACTTGTATTCTATACAAAAAGTAGATTTACATCTATATAGAACTGAAAAATACAGTAACTGAAATTAAGAATTCAAGAGATGTGCTTATAGCAAATTAGATAGTAGGGAACATTGTAAACCAGAATAAGCTAAGTTTTAAGTAAGGCAAGTTCAAGCTAGAGCTTGAAATACAGAAAGAAAAAAAATATATAGAAATTAGGACGAAGAGTAAGAGAGATATGCAAATATTCAACATGTATAATTGGAATTCCACAAAGAAAAGAGAATGAACATGAGACAAAAACAATATTTGAAGAAATTTACTTGAGAATTTGGAAAATTGAAAGGCGCCAAATCACAGTTTGATTAAGCTTTAAAAATCCAGCATAAATAGATGAACTACATCTAGATATAACATAATAAAGCATGCTAAAATCAAAGGAAAGAGGAAACCTTGAAAGTAGTCAGAAGGAAGAAAAAAACACATGTTGCCTTCAAAGGGGCAATAACAAGTTTTGAAGCTGTTGAAATAACAGTAACAATAAAATAACTGTCAGAGAACAATGGGAAAATATCTTTAAAGACACTGAAAGAAAGCAACTACCAACCTATAATTTTATAGTCAGCCAAAATATTTCTCAAAATGAAGATGATAAAGCATCTCCTTATGCTAAAATAAAGACAAGCCCAAGGAATTATGAGGACATATCAAAAAGGCACAGAGCCAGCTTTAAAAAGGCTCCCATTGATTGAATCTAGGACAATTTAACATCAAAATAAATAAAAATAAATAATGACACCAAGGGATTATAGCTCATTGAGTAAAATAAGAACGCTTGAGACTATAATGTTAGTAAATATATAATTGAATTGAAGTAGAATGTTAACCCAAAAACTGTAGAGAGAAAAATGGAGTTGGAAAATGACCATTTGACAACCATCATATTAATAATTGATTCAGGCAAGAATCATCAATGACTAATAAAACTACTTGGTGAAAAATTGCTGAGGAAATAGGATATTTAAATGGTTTCAAAATATCTTCCCACAAATTATTTATTAATTACAAAGAAACATCATGTACCTTCTAATGTGATGCACTGAGAAGGGAGGCTATGTTACTTATGTACTATTTCTGCCAAAAATCTATGATTTGACTCTAAACATAAGGAAACTGAAAATGAGGACATCCTGCAAAACATCTGTCCCATACCCTTCTAAAATGTCAGTGACAAGGGAGTTAGGAAGCTGTTTCTGAATGTAGTTCAACTAGAGATGATTAAGATAAAATAAAATACCACAAAGCAATGACAATGGAAGCTTTGGGGAGGGATCAAAAACATGATATACAAATTCTACATTTATAGCATTTAAAAACTGCTTATTGCCTGGCCAGTATGGCTCAGTTGTTGAGTGTCAACTTATGAACCAGGAGCTCACAGTTTGATTTCCAAGTCGGGGCATATACCCAGCTTGTGGCCTCAGTCCCCAGTGTGGGGTGTGCAGGAGGCAGCCAATCCATGATTCTCTCACATCATTTTTGTTTCTATCTGTCTCTTCCTTTTCCTTCCTCTCTGAAATCAATAAAAATATACTAAAAAATAATTAAAAACTGCTTAGAAGTGTCAGGAAAGGAAGATGAAGAAGTCCACGTTTTCCAGCTTGGGGTATTTACCCAAATGAGATTTGGAAGATTACTTCTAGATGACAAAGTGGGATGTGCTCTGTGTTAGAAGTAAACTTACAGTAAGATACACATTAACCATTTGAGTAAAGATGCCTGGCTAGTGGTTGGGTTGAAGGATGAGACACAGATAGACTGTGGAGACACTTATGGGAATGGCTGAAGCCATGGGATCAGGTGAGAGCACCCAGGTGAGCATGAAAAATATTAAGAGAAGAAAGATGAAAGTAGGAACCACCAAAGGACTGAGAAAAGAAAG
>NW_006288633.1:1355922-1364872 GCF_000327345.1 Myotis davidii
TAAAGAAAACCAAGACAATATTTCCCATTATCAGCCCCTTTTTCATGTTTGGCCTTTTTCTTATCATGCAGTTGTTTGGAAACTGTGAAAGAATGGGTATTCCAGGTAGGAAAAATCTGTACAAAGTCATGAAAACTTAGTTAAAAATGCGAATAGTTTAGAGCCAATGGGATGGCAAGAGATACAATTGGAAAGAAAGGCAGGTAGTATCCAATCGAAAAGACAATCGGCACTTCATATCAAGTGGTGAAGGAGACAGATGAGAAAAATCATGGAAGTATGCAGGTAGAGCTTCATATATATGTCAGGTACTGTTCTAATTATTCTGCATACATTAACTCCTTTATCCTGCATCTGACATAGCTTCTATCATTAGCCTTATTTTACAGATGAGAAAACTGAGGCACAGAGAGAGTAAGTAATTGCTCACACAGTTGTAAATGGTGCAGCTCAGATTTTAACCCAGGCAGTGTAGCTCCAGGGTCTAACTGTGCCCATAGCCATCACAACCTAGCATGGGAATCAGACATCTATACTAATAAAAGCCTAGGTGGCCCTCAGGCATGACATCATCACAAGATGGCCACATGCACAATGGAGGCGGGGCCCGTTGGCTGCTCCATGCGATGAGGCCTAGGGTTCCTGCAGCTCTGTGTGGCACGGAGGAGGCTGGTCCCAGCGTCTTCACCACCTGCAAGGAGGAGGCAGGTCCCAGTGGAGGAGGCGGGCAGTTGTGGGCAATCGGGCTGGCAGGCAGAAGCAGTTAGGGGCATCAGGCAGGCAGGAAGGCAAGGCAAGCAGTTAAGAGCCAGTGGTCCCGGATTGTGAGAGGGATGTCTGACTGCTGGTTTAGGCCTGATCTGGCAGTCAGACATCCCCCAAGGGGTCCCAGATTGGAGAGGGTGCGGGCCGGGCTGAGGGAATTTCATGCACCTGGCCACTAGTGAAATAATAACAATTATGGTAAGTACTGTGAAAGAAAAAAAAAATAGAGGTCAATGAGAACCATTTTTCAGATGGGGAAACCTTAAATTAAGGGTAAATGATCTTCCCATGAACACACCTCATTATAGTTGAGCTGAATTCGAAATTTGATCCTCCAAATTCATAGGCTAGTTCTGGATGGTATTCTCCTCCCTGGTGTTGCAGCCTTGAAAAGGAGGAAATAAAGTTGAGAAAGGTTTTCACTATGAATCAACTAATAGTGCCTTATTGTGGGAGAGAAAGATCTCAATGGGAAGATAACGACTTTGGGTCTTGCTTCCCTGGTTAACAACTGTGAGACTGCAGGTGGGTTCGTGGCATTCCTTGCCTTCATCTCCCCCTTTGTAAAATGAGAGTGCAGCACTAGATAATTACTGCAGCCTTAACACCTCTCTTATGACCTCAGCTTTAGATCGGCCTTTCAATGGGGCTGTGGACACTTCTCAGTTACCTGGAAACTTTAAGACATTTATCAGAGGCAACAAAATTACATTGCCTAAAAGAATAATCTATTTTAAATGTATGTTAGCTTAAAAAAAAAGTTACCTGTTAAGAGATAGAGCTATATATCTGTCAGAAATAAAACCTATCCTGTTTAAAACCTGTCCTGGCTATAGCAGAACACTCTAAACTATCAGAAATATTTGGCCTGACTACAGCTAAGATGAACAAATACCTATCAGTATGTGACTGTGCCTAGCAGCATGCCTACCCATAATAGATATGCGAACAACATTCATCACTGCCCTTATTTATCATCCATTAGCTTCTGTCTCCATATTTCTTATCTCTTGGTGGGTGCTTTCTCATGAATTTATTGTCCTATTTATTCTTTTTTTATGAGCTTGGGCCATTTTACAATTACTCATTGTCGTTCTTAAAAGTGAATTAGCCTCTCATATATATACTAGGGGCCCAGTGCACAAATTCGTGTACCTTGAAAGGAACTGTGGGCTGCGAGGCTGCAGTGGGCACAAGGGTGGCTCTTGGTCCCTCCTCCGCATCCCTGCCCGCCCCCTCCCACCACAGCCCCCAGTCCCCTGTCTGCCAGCAGCCCTACTCCTACCTTCACCACTCCATGCGCTGACAGCTCTGGCCCTGCTCGCACCTGCTGATGGTGCAGAGCAATTGGGGCTGGTGCCAGCAGGTGCAAGCAGGGCCGGTGCCATCAGTCGGTGTGAGCTGTGGCTGCTGCTCCGATTGCCACTCAGGAGCAGGGGGAGGTGGAAAAGCCCTCAGGGGCAATCAGGGCCAGCAGTCGCCGCTTGCACCTGCTGATGGCTCCGAGTGATCAGGACCTGCACCAGGCACCAGCAGTGGGTGTGAGAGGGGCCGGTGCCAGCAGCAGGTGTGAGCTCCAGGAGGGACCGTGGTGTGCTGGAGCAAAGAATTTTCAGTAACCACCAAAGGCTCGCCCCGATGATAGCAACCAGTGCCCAACCTTGGTTTGGCACCCCTAATCACCTGCTCCACCATCCCACCGTAGCCAATGCCCACCATGTTTCACACATGCCCCTTGTGGTCAGCGCATGTCATAGCAACCAGTTGTTTGGTTTTTCTGCTTTTCAGTCTATTTGTATATTAGCCTTTTATTATATAGGATTTTTTTTGTACTTCTACATGCTTCCCCACTTTTGGAAAAAAAACTTTCTACCCAGTAACAATAGGCTTACACATCTGCAAATGGGCACATATCTAAGCATTTGTCAGGCAAATTAGCCTGGCTTGATTGAAGACACCAGGTTCAAAGACTCCAGCCTTTGAGAAAGTAAAATGTTTGGGATAAAAATAGAAACTAAGCCTCTCAGGACTGATTGGTATGTCTTTAGACATCTCACATTCTTAGGCATCAAATGCATCATCATTGTGACATTGGTGAATATAAATGGGCTAGCAAAATCTTTTAGATGAGGGAAAATTGAGATTTGATTGATCGATTCTCTCTGCAAAATAAATGGACTCAAACATAAGTGCAAATTCATATATCGTGGAAAGTTATAAAGAGATTCTCAGAGAATAGTAATGTCAAAAACAAACTAGTATTTATTAAGTGCTAACTTTATGCCCTTGGCATGCTAAGTGTTTTATATGTGTTTTTTAAAGTTAATTCTTACAGCAACCCTGTGAGGTCAGTATTATAATCCTTATTTTGAAAAAACTGAGATTTAGAGAAGTTAAGTAACCAAAAGAATCACTAGAAAAAAGACCGTTGATTCAAAAAGAGTGACTAGCTTTGAAGGACTTAAATGGGGGCGTGAAGACAAGCCTCATTTGGGTGGCAGCTGTAACAAATTACCACAAACCTGGTGACTGAAAACAACTCTCATTCATTCTTTCAGAGAAATGGAGGCCAGAAGTCCCAAGTCAGTCTTAATGGACTGAAATCAAGGTGTTGGCACAGCTGTACGTCTCCCATGATTCTAGTGGAAAATCTATCCTTGCCTCTTTCATTTTCCAGTGGCTGCTGGCATTCCTTGGCTTATGGCTACATCACACCAATCTCCAAGACCAGCATCTTCAAATCTCTCTCTGTTCTGCCCCCACATTGCCTTCTCCTCTTCTCTGTGTTATATCTCCCTCTGCCTCCATTTAAAAAAAAAGATACATGTGATTTCAATTAACCAAATCTTTTTCCAGATGAAATGATATGCACAGGGGCCAGGAATGAAGGCCTGTTATCTTTGGGGGCTACTACTCAGCCAACTACAAAGAGAAATGGCCTTCTCTTCCATTTGAGACTTTCAGTGGTACTTCTCACTCTCTCCTGGACTTCGTGACATTTAAATACAGTAGTATAGTATCTATAGTCAATTACTTCTCTATATCTGAAATCCTAAAAGCTCTGAAAACTGAATATTTTTTCCATAAATTTGGTATAAATTCAGAGTAAGAGAAAACTGATTCAAAGTGACATAAGGCTCCTTATTTATCCTCTTGGTATGAATGTTCATACTAGTATATCCACTAATTTTACTTGTTTTACTGGGTGTAGTAGGGATATTAGGTAATTTACATTATTGCTATTCTAAAATCTGAAAAGATCTGAACTCTGAAATACATTTGAACCCAAGAGTTTTGGATAAGGGATTTTAAACTTATAGTAAAATAGGAGCTAGAAATAATCCCAAAGGATTTCAGAAGTAATGGATCCTGTAAGACAGACTAAAAATTTCTTAAGGACCCTAGAGTATAGCTGGAGCCTTCAGGGAGTCATGAAACCAACACATTTAGGAATTCCTGTGAGATGGTTAAAAAAAAATTACTTCTGGGAAGATGATAAGTGCCATAGATAAATGTGCAACCATAGAAAAAAAGACAAGGTATTCAGAGATTAACACTTTCATCCCGTTATCTTCAGGAAGCATTGTGCCCATATTTGCTTGAGTGTCTAAAGCTCCCCCAACTACCAAGGTTGGAGCCCCAGTTTCTGACTCATAGGCAACATCTCCTGCTGTGACCACGAGTGAGGAAGTCAATAGTGGGGTGGCAGACAGTCTGCCTGAACATGGAAACACCTGTTCCATGTTCCCTTTTCCACTTGAACAAGCTCTTCTGAGCTTAAAGTGGATGTTAGGGCCAGGAGAATCTCGGATTTTTTTATCATCTTATGGACTCAAGCTTTCCCTGTTGCCATCACTACCACCACCACCAACAGCAACAACAACATTAACAATAACATTTTTCCCTCTTCAATATTGTCCTAGTAAACCTAGTTCTTTCTTTCCAATACATACATGTGGGGCATGGGTGCAGTGTTTTGGCCAGGTTCAAGCCTCGGACTAATGAAAGGACAGGGTCCTCTCATTGCCACGTGCAAGTCCCAGCTGGAGGTCAGGGCCCTCCCAGCACAATCATAGCCAAAGGCTGTGGTTGTAAGCTTAAACCTATGGTCCAATACATAGCCCCACATGCCTTGTGATAGAGTTCGGGTGCTTGTAGTTAAGTGGGGATGAAACTCATGAAAATGCTGTAAACCCACTCAGGATCACCCTTGATCACCCTTGGCTATGCTGGCATGGCACACACACACACACACACACACACACACACACACAGATACACACGCCTTAGAAAGAAGGTGCCTTCAACACTTTGCAGAAGGTGGTCTCATTATACATATGAAACAAGTAAACACGCTATCTTGCTTATTTAAAAGGATCTAAATACAGACCCTTAAAGTTTATTATAAAAATATTTTAATTTCTAGTGACTATATTAACATACTCCTCTGGGGTCAGCTATTTTGAAAATGCATACCCTTGGCCAAGGAGAATGTGTATTGCCAAAGAGGGCAAATTAATCATGTCAACAAGAAAAGAATTAGTCAAAAACATGAACTACTTTGTAAAGATGAAAGAACTCTAGTAGTATCATTTCCCTTTAGAAAAGATAATGTATTGTTTATGAAGATATCCAGAAAAAAATTATGCTATCTCACTTGGTGATTCACTCAAGTTTGTCATAAACATTCTTCTTCCACTTCTATTTATCATCAATATAAATGGTGACATCCTTTATAATTTGGATGCAATTTCAAGTTGGCCTCCAGATTCCTTATTGGTATTATGAAGGAAGGAGAGATTGAGAGATTTCACATAAGTAATTTTTTTAAAGAAATAAAGCATGCTTTTATAAAAGGCAAAATGTGAAAATGAAATTATAATCATTTTAATGGAAATATTTATAGTGTGTTACCCTGTTTCCATATGGAAGGAATAAGTAATGCTTGACTTCTGGCAATTTGATGGACAGCCATTCCTAATAATGGAGCTAGCTTGCTATACCCATATGATCATCTCTTAGCAGAGAGAGCAGGATAGTGCCCATATGAAGAGCTCTTAGCAGAGAGAGCAGGACAGTGACAAACAAGAGGACCCAGGTGATTCTAGCAGCAGCCTCCAAGGCTTCACAAGAGTTCCCTGACCCTCAGTTTTAGTTTGGCCCTCTGGCTCACCTCATGAATGCACAGACACCCCAAATATCTGCAATGGACAGCAGTGGCACTGACCCCTTAAGGTCTGAGATGAAGATGGTGTTGCTCTAGGTAGTGAGGGAAGATGGATAATGTTGAGACCCAATATGACTGAGAAATCATACCTAAAAATAAATTTTCAAATATTTTGAGCAATGACACCAACATTTGAATAAATGCAAAGTATCCCAAGGGAAATGGGGACTGCTCATTAGAAAGGACAGCTGGGAAAGAGCATTGGCTTAGGAGTTAGAGGACCTGGGTTCCAGTCCCTCATTCTGTCTCTAACTGTCTATTACTAGGAAAGGACATATAATGTCATTGACCCTCAATCTTCAGATGCAACAATTAAAAATAAATAATAATGATAGCCCTACTATCTACACTAATAAAAGACAAACATGCAAATTGACTGTACCTTCACTGCACCTTAAGCCACACCCACCAGCCAATCAGAGCGACTGTATGCAAATTAACCAAACCAAGATGGCGGTCGGCAGCCACGGAGCTGGTGCAAGCAGGAGGCTTGGTTGCCCCAATGATGTAGGAAGCCAAGCTTCCCACTTGCTGTGGAGGCTCTGAGCTCCACTCAAAGCAACAAAGTTTCAATTATAGAAGGTAAATAAACCCTAGATACCTGCTTTCAGCTGGCTGTGGCCATGGAGCTGGAGCAAGCAGGAGGCTTCTCTCCCGCCCGCCCTGGCCAGCTCTGAGCTCTTCTCAAGGCTACAAAGTTTCAATTATAGAAGGTAAATATATCCCAGAATAAAAAAAAAAAGAGAGAGAGAGAAAGGAGAGGCTGAGAGCTTCCATCGCTGGGGGGCTTGGCCAGCCTGATAACGGCCCTCAGCCCCTCACCCAGACTGGCCAGCACCCCAGTGGGGACCCACCACCCTAAAAGGGGTGTGGCCAGCCTGAAAACAGCCATCAGCCCCTCACCCAGGTTGGCCAAACCTCCATGGGGTGAGGGTCCCCACTCAGGGGGGCGGGGGCTTGACCAGCCTGAAAACAACCATCAACCCCTCACCCATACTGGCCAGCCACCCCAGTGGGGACCCCCCACCCTGAAGGGGGTGTGACCATCCTGCAAACAGCCATCAGCCCCTCACCCAGGCTTTCCAGCCACCCCAGCGGGACCCCCACCCTGATCCGGGACACCCTTCAGGGAAAACCAGCCAGCCCCCACCCATGCACCAGGTCTCTATCCTATATAATAAAAGGTTAATATGTAAACTGACCCTAACAGCAGAACGACTGGGAATGACTGGTCACTATGACACATACTGACCACCAGGAGGCAGACGCTCAATGCAGGAGCTGCCCCCTGGTGGTCAGTGCACTCCCACAGGGGAAGCTCTGGTTAGCCACAAGCCAGGCTGATGGCTGCCAGTACAGCAGTGTTGGTGGGAGCCTCTCCCACCTCCTCAGCAGTGCTAAGGATGTCTGACTGCAGCTTAGGCCTGCTCCCTGCTGGCAAGTGAACATCCCCTGAGGGCTGCCGGGCTGCTAGAGGGACGTCTGACTGCTAGCTTGGGCCCAATCCCCCAGGGAGTGGGCCTAACCCAGCAGGTGGGCATCCTCTGAGGGGTCCCAGACTGCAAGAGGGCATAGGCCGGGCTGAGGGACCCTCCAAGTGCACAAATTTTTGTGCACCAGGCCTCTAGTTATATATATAAAAGAGAACTTTAAGGCTACAACAAGGTAACATATAGGAAATTTTATAAATTTCGAAGTACAACACAAATATTTGTTGTGATAAATGAGAAATCCTCAGTACTTATTAAAACATCACTGTCATTTCTTTATAATCACATAGAACACAACTTCTCTAAAGTTTCCATTGAGAGGGTCAAACCTCTGATGATTGTTAAAACTCTAAAATTTCCTACAGATCTGGATCAAACTTAACCTTGATAGTGTTTTCTACTGTTTAAGTAAAAGCTTTGAGCCTCTGTTGACATTGTGTAGAGTAGCAAGGTGAGAAAATAAACATTTAAAAATGTTTTGTTTTGTTTTTTTATATTACAGGGGTCCTCAAACTTTTTAAACAGGGAGCCAGTTCACTGTCCCTCAGACCATTGGAGGGCCGGACTACAGTTTAAAAAAAAAAAAAACTATGAACAAATTCCTATGCACACTGCATATATCTTATTTTGAAGTAAAAAAACAAAACAGGAATAAATACAATATTTGTATTTGCATGTGGCCCACGGGTCGTAGTTTAAGGACCCCTGGTTTAATATTTATGCTATTCCCTCATATTAAATATAAGTTATGCTATTGGTTTTTGTATTACCCTGTTTAATTATGTATATTTGAAGATGCTTTATATTACACATGGTTATTATTTATAATTAATTAATCCAATATGGAGTTTGTGTTCATGCCCATAAAACATTGGCACAAGGCCCTGTGTCAAGATCATAATCCTCCTCTATATCATTCTTGCTACCAGAAAATCAGGTCTAATTTACAGCATACTTTCTAGAAATACCTCATCCTAAATGTAAATATGCCTTCTTTCTTCTTAACATAATTTAATGTTTTTTTGATGGATTGGAGTTATTGTTGAGTTAGGAAAGTGCAGATAAAATGGTGGATGAGGTGTCACCAGTGCTGGTTTTCGCAAGTCAGACTACCTGAGTTGTTCTCATTGAATGTCTCTCCTAAAGGTCATTGGTAAACTTCAAATTACAGACATCAAGGTCTTTCTTCTTCATTCTCATTCTACTTAATATTTCTATAACAATCTCTTCTTTCTTAAGATGTTCCTTCCCTTTGCTCAAGATACCACTTGCTCATTGTATTATGTGTGTCCTCTGGATGTTCCTCCTTATTCTCCCAAGCTAGCTTTTCTTCCATCACTTAGTCTTTTCTTGTACCATCCTTGGTCTGGTTCCCTTCTTGTGCTATGTGGTCTCTAAAATATCTCAACTACTCCTATGGATTCAACTATTCTCTATAAGATGACAGCACCCGAAACTATCTCTTTCC
>NW_006288633.1:1364895-1374293 GCF_000327345.1 Myotis davidii
CATGCTTATTTGGATATCAGTAGGACATTTCAACCCAATGTTCCAGAGACTCCTCAAGTTCAATTTATCTAAAACACAAGTAATTAATCTCTCTCCTCCTGTGAACCACAGTTAACAGCTTCATTATCTCTTTTCTCTCCCAAGGGTCATCAACTTTGAAGTCTTCCTCACCCAATCAAATTGTAGTCATTTTATGCCTGTAATGTTTTTATAGCTTTATTTCACCACTATTTCCTTGTTCAGGTTCTTATTCATCAACTAAGATAAGAGAAAGAACAAATATGTTCAAGTGCTCACGAGACACTCTATATACATTTTCCATTCATCCCTCCAAGAACCATATAACACAAGTATTATTTTTCATCATCATTTTTCTGTTGAAAAAAAAAACCTGAGTCTCAGAAAGATTCAAATATTAGCTAAAGGTTAGAGAGCCAAAATGGAACTTGATTTTAGGTCTGACTAGAAATCTTGGTCTCTTCCCCCCTCCCATCTTGGTGTTTCTTTATCCCAAATAGTCTTCCTATCACTGGTCACTCCCCTCCCCTGACCAGTCATTTCTAGCACTGATCTCTACTCACTTTTGATGGAGCAGTTTCAGTGGTTTGTGGGCAAGGTGTTATTTTTATGCCCTCACAGTATTTTGGTCAACATTTTATATTTTCAAAATCACACAACCCCATCAACAACAAAAACAAAAAACCCACTGTTCATCTTTTCTTTAAAATGTCAGACAGTCCTGGAATGCTAGGCCAGTTTCTCACACACCAATAATCAATTGACTCCACCAAGTGCTGGGTGAAAACTTTTGACCTAGCTGTCACTCTACAGTTCAGCTGGCTCCATCACTCTCAGGTATCTGTCATGTATGCCCAGTACCACTTTATCACTGAGGTTTTTTTCATTAAGCTTATACTATTGCATTTATAAGAACAAATTGTTTCATTTAATAACATTGCTTGTGTCAATCTATTGTAATTAGACTTTGCAATCCCTAGTCTATAAGTGTAGTAGTCAGCTTGAGCTACCATAACAAAATACCATAGACTGGGTAGCTTAAGCAACAGACATTTACTTTCTCACAGATCTGGAAGCTGGATCCAACATCAGACTGCCAGCATGGTCAGGTTCTGGTGAGAGGTCTCTTCCTGACTTGGAAATGGCCACCTTTTGGCTACATGGTCACACGGCATTTTCTTGGCACATGAGATCTCTCCCTCTACTTAGAAGGCCTTCAATTCTATTCAATTAGGACACCACTCTTATGACCATATCTAACCTTAATTATCTCCTAAAAACACTATCCTATCTCTAAATACAGCCACATAGGGAGTAAGGACTTTGACATGTGAATTGGAAAGGAGGGGGACAGGGGAGCAATTCAGTGTCCCATAGCAATAAGCATAATAATAATAATTATTATTATTGATTACCTAGTATATACCAAACACTGTTCTAAGTACTTTGTGTGTGTTACTAATTTAATACAATAATTATGTAATTACTTTATATAATTTTATTCATTTCTCAGATGAGGAAATAGAGAGTAGCCAGGTAATATCCCCAAATCCTACAACCAACAGGTGGCAGAGGCCTGAATTTGAACCCAGGTGGTCATGTTTTTAATTTCTACTTAATGTTGTTTTTTAAACTCCTGAGAGTTTAAAAGTGAAACTTCCCTTTCCAATTCATTTGATATGGTTTTGATTTTATTGGGGAAAATGGAAGTAGGCCTAAAAAGGAGTGATTTTTTTTCCTGGGTTATTCTAACCTAATGTGGTACTTACTGTGTCATATGATACCCTGCACTTCAGGTTTCTGGAAATCTCTTTTCACCTAAGTGAGATGTTGCTTGTTCTTAATTTTTTCTTGTATCACTTTGCCTTATTTATAGCCCACAATGGAAACAGAACCAAGAGTTGACCTGGAATGGATGTGCTCTTGTGAGATGCATCATCCTGGCTGAAACACAGCCCCACAAAGAAGAAACTGAGTCTCCTTGATTCCACAGCATCATATGAAGCAGCCTGTAAAGCATGTTGGACTAAGCTCTTTATGGCCCTGGTTACCATTTCACACGGATTTCTCTCATGGGGTGGGTATGAGCATGTAATGAAAGGTCAGAATTCGGTATTTGGAGAAGTGGGACAGCAGGAGAAAGGGAAATGCCCAATTGCACAATGTTTCATCCATTGGTTTTAACTTACAACTCTACCAAATGCCTCATCAGACAATAACTGATGTTTGGTAACACTCTATTTTTCAGAGCATTATGACATGCATTACCTAATTTTTATCCTCAGCATAATTTTATAAGGTATCATTATTCTTATTAACATTCTCATTCTAAAGACTTTTAGAAAGGTTTAAAGGCATGCCCAAGGACACAGAGCCAATTAATAGTGGGATTAGAATTTGGATCCAAACCCTGCCATCCTCAAATCCCAGATTCTTCCTATGAGACTACAATGGCTCAGATTTGCCAGGTTAACTGGTTGGCCTTTCATTGTCAGTTACTCCCCTTGGTGCATGGCAGCTGGTCAACAGGAAAAGTGATTAAAAAGTTTCAGATTATTCACAAACTAAAAACAAAAAACAGCATCTGAGGAATGCAGAGCTAACTGGGTAGTAATTAGGGTATAGTGGTGGTGACAGCCAGAGAATTTTCCATTCCTGCCTTTCATGCTAATATACTGGTATCTCTGTCCCTTTGGGAAACCACCATTTTGATAATTCCTTTAATCCTTCCCTGGTCATTGCACCTGGTGTTCTTGTAGGGGGATTTATACTGCCCATGACCCATGCATGTATATGGATATGTGCAAGATCCAGTTGGAACATAGTATGTGGAAGATGAAATGTGGTGCTTACTATGTCATATGATACCCTGCAAGAAGTGTTAGCCTTTCACATGAGGCAAATTAGTTATTCAGTGCTGTGCCCATTCCCAGCCTTTTTGTATTATCTTTATCTCCATTAGCTTTTACTATATGGTATTAAAACAAATATTTTAAGGTCTCTATTCTTCTTCTCATGTGTGTTTTTTTTTAATATCAGGGGATCTTTTATATTCATTTTTGTATTGCCATTGTCTAATACTACCTGCTATTGGAAGAACTCTTCTTTCTCTACACCTCAGATTTCCATGGTAAGAAATGTCCATGAGTATAGTACTCCAGGCATCTGTCTGGCTCTTTGCTCACCCCTTTATGATCTCTATGCCTCCTTGGAAGGAGAAGGGGGAACTTCTTTAGTTGGCAAGTGTGATGGGTAATGCTTTGTATTAACTTGACTCAGCTACGGGGTACCCAGAGAGTGGTCAAACATTATTTTGGGTAGAGAGTGAGAGTGTTTCTGGATGAGATTAACATTTGAATCTTTAGAGTGAGCAAAAGACATTGTCCTCCTTAGTGTCAGTGGGCCTCGCCCAGTCAATAAAAGAATTCAATAGAACAAAATGAGCTAAGTAAAAAGGAACTACTTCTGCCTGGCTGCTGAGCTGGGACATTGATTGGTCTTTTCTGGCCTTAGGGCTCATGCTGAAACACTGACTCTTGGGGCATCTCAGATTTGCCAGCTTTAATACTGGAGCCACACACCAGCTCTCCTGGGCCTCCAGCTTGCCAACTGGAGATCTTGGGAATTCCCAGCCTCCATAATGGTGTGAGCCAATTCCTTATAATAAATCTCTTTACATGTATACTAGAGGCCCAGTGCACGGATTTGTGCGCATTGAAAGGAAATTAATTAGAAAGTGGCCGGTGGGGCAGGACTGAGTGAGATGGGCCAGATACGCCCTGGATCCAACCTCCTGAAGTCCCTTCCCAGCAGGCCGCACCTGGGGTGGCGCTGGGGCTCAAAGGGAATCTGCAGAGTGAGTGGGGTCCCTCCGGCAGTTGGGGTCCCTTGGCCTGGCTTGCGGGGATCAGCCGAAACCGGCAGTCTGACATCCCCCAAGGGGTCCCAGAATGCAAGAGGGCATTCTGCAAAGTTGCTGTCATTCTGCTGCTCCTGGGTTGAGCATCTGCCCCCTGGTGGTCAGTGCACATCATACCTACTGGCTGGTTAGCCAGTCGGCAGGTCGCTTAGCCTTTTATATATATATATATATACATGTGGCAGACGATCATGGATCACTTGGGAAGGAGTTGACCTGCCTTCAAGAATTTCTCTCCACTGTGCTGAAACCTTAGTGAGCAAGTTGGTCAACAAATTTAACTCAGAGAGTGGTCATCATGTTAGTAAGTTTATATGGTCATTTTGTCAATTAGTCTTACCGGGAATAATATTTTGATCTTCATATTTCTGACTGTGCATCTATCTTTGAAATGGTAAACATGAGGCAGGAAAGGGTGATATTATTTATGGATACTCCAAAACCCCAATGAAGATGTTTAAAAAGTGTTTGTGAATGGAAGAAATGAACGTATAACAAGATCTCTGATCACTGTCCTTTATAATGGTACATCTTTCAGAGAGAAGTTTGTTGTGCCCTGTGCTCAGTGAGAGTGTTTCTAGATGAGTGTTTCCAAATGGAAAATATACTTAATGGTCAGAAACTTGCACATTTGAGTTTCAAAAATGTATATGTGGCATGTAGTTCTGTTAAAAATGCTTAGAAGCATGAATAATTAGAGAAGGCTCTGGCCTTTTTTAAATTTAAATTCTTTATTGTTTAAAGTATTACATGAGTCTCCTTTTTCCCCCATTGACCTCTCCCTGACTACCTCCACCCCCAAGCACAAGCCCTCACCCCCTACTCCCTGTGCCCATTGGTTTTGCTTATATGCATGCATATAAGTCCTTTGGTTGATCGAGGGTCTGACCTTTAATGAGTAAGCATCACAGCCTATTCCATACGTATCCACATCTTTACATTTCTGTATGTGTCAACACTTGACTTGAAGCTAATTTTAGTCTATTGCTTAATTATAAAGTGTCTTTGGAATGGTCATCCGGAAAACCTACCCATGCTTCTCCAGCTCTGTGTTCTGGGTTACTAACCCTCTTTTCCTGTATATGTGTTTATGTGCAGGGAGAATGGAAAAGGAAAGAGAGACAATGTGCATGTAATTGGAAAATGCAAAGGTTTCCTATGGGTCCTTAAAGAGAGCTTGGTAACTTCCCCTGAGATATAATCACAGCAATTCTCCTTATCTGTCAGCTTCATTAAAGAAAGAATTAGGACAGTAATGGAATAAGGGACCCAAACCCCCACTTCCATCAAAACAATACTAGAATAAGGAAACCGAAGGACATTAGTGCTCCCAGAAGCCAATGAGGGTAGGGTGCTATAATAAGTTTGTTGTTGTTATTGTTTTATATCACCTGACCAGAAGGAAAGAAGGGTGGGAGGGAAATGAGCGGGCTGCATAAAACACACACATTACAGATCAGAGCATTTTGGGTTATTGAAATGGAATTTCAAGAATAATCATTAATGATTGTGAGTCAAAAGTAAAGACTCCCTTTGCTCTTCCTTGTGCTGACATCCAGTATTCTACTCCAGCAAGGCACCCACTGGCGGCCTTGCCCCTCGCGCGGCTGCTCATGTTAGCTTCTTCCCTGGGAGCATCTCTAGAACTGCAGCCACTGCCAGAAATGCCTGGCACCAGATTCCTCTCCAACTCAGTGCCTAATGCCATTACACGTCCTACAACAGCTGCACCGATGCCTCAGTGAGCCATTTCAGCGTTTCAGAACGGATAAAGAACTGCCATTTACTTATGCCCAACACTAATCCAAACATGATCTTTCACAAAATGATCTAAATAAAATGGCCAACTGGGCTGATAACGAAACGTTTACAAATAAAGCTTTCAAGGAGAACTTCTTCCCAGCACCATGGAACATGCTATGCGTGCTACAGACATCACACATACGGAGTAGGGCAGAGAGAGCAAGATCTCATTATGGTTTTCCTCCAAGCACAGTACACAAGTTCGCCTGCTTTCTTGTCTATATGGTACCTTTCAGTTCACCTCTGTCATAGAGTGGTCACCCACAGCTAGGTGCCCTCATTCACAAGCAGTCATTGCATCCTGCTCAGCAAGTACCTGGTGTCCAAGATAAATAATAATCCACCCCGTCCTCTCCCTTCACAGCCTATGCATGGTCGGCAGACTGCAGCTCGTGAGCCACATGCGGCTCTTTGGCCCCTTGAGTGTGGCTCTTCCTACGCCTTAGGAGTACCCTAAAGTTACTAACAATGTACCTACCTATATAGTTTAAGTTTAAAAAATTTAGCTCTCAAAAGAAATTTCAATCGTTGTACTGTTGATATTTGGCTCTGTTGACTAATGAGTTTGCCGACCACTGGGTCGGTGAGCAGGTTCTTACACAGAGACATGCAAACACACATTGCAGATGTTCTGCCTGACCTCTGCTTGGGGTGAAGTGGGGGTTTCAAAGGAGAAAGTGGCCACTGTCTTTGAGAAGAAGCAGAAAAGGGAATGGTTCGCAGAGGATTCCACCTTAAAGATGATCTGGTCCAGCTTTTTTCCAGCTACACTTCCCTGAGGGCTACATGGCTCAGAAATTGAGGTGCTGAGCCTTCCCCCACAGCTTCCAGCAGAAAGCATCACTCCATCAGTTGCATACAGAAGTGGCAAGCGAGGGATTGTTCATAAAAACATTGTGAGCATTTGGCACACAAATTCCTCGAGGTGGGCATTCTATTCAGGAAGAGAACAGGACTTGCTGCCTGGGAGGGCAGGTGGGCCTGTGAAAGGTGGAGTCTGGAGGCCATAGGTCGAGGGCTAGTCTCTGCATGGGAAGCAGAAACCTGGGAAGGTCCGCGAGCAAAGGAAGGAACACGGGAGAGGAGTGAAGGGAGAAGGGTCAACATGCCAGGGCTTGGAGCCCAAGTTTTAAAAAAGGGCAAAAATGTTTAGTGGCATGATTCTCTACTAGGAAATTTAAGCTGTTTGTTTGTAAGCTCATTCATTTTCTCCCCAAAATTGGTAATTTATTTTTCTCCATGCACTCAGACTCTCATTACTGTTGTTTGCAGTGGGAATGAAGGTAAAGAGCTAAATGTTATGCTTGAATCCATGACGTGCAGAACAGACAAAGCAGGGCCCCTCCCCAGTGCAGTGGGATCCACGGGATGAAGCCCTGGGATTGGTACTTCCACGGGGTGTGGACTGAAGCTGGAGTTAGCCCTTCTAGATTTTTAAGGCCGGCGTGTCCCTAACACCTGGGCCAGGCAACAAAAATTTCATTTGAAAAGAAAGAACGGGTTAGGTATGCAGCTAAGATGTGTTTGGAAGCCATTTATTTAATCCAAGCTCTTCACTTAGTGATGAAAAAATACAGGCTCCAGAGGTGAAGAGGTCCATGTGAGGTCACTTTGTATCTCTTAACTGGCAGAGTCAAGACTGGATGGAATTCATTTCTTCTGACCAGAGAGAGGACAGGCTTCTGTCCACGATGCCAAGTTCAGGTTCAGCAATCTGCTAAAACCACGGTGTTTAGAGGGAACAGAAAAGTTAAATACCTACAAGTCCCAATTTCATTCCTGCAGTTCAGTAAAGAGAACATGGGCTTGGGAGGCAAAGAGACTCATGGATGTTGCTGTGCAACCTCAGACAAGGGCTTTAATCTCCCCGAGCTTCAGGTTACTCTCTTAAAATGGAGCAATAGTACTTGCCACACAGGCAGAATTTCCAAAACTTAATAAAGCAAAATAGGTAAAGAATATGCCATATACTAAGCAATGGATAAATGGAAGCAATTATTTTTTAAAAAAATATATTTTATTGATTTTTTACAGAGAGGAAGGGAGAGAGATAGAGAGTCAGAAACATCGATGAGAGAGAAACATCGGTCAGCTGCCTCCTGCACATCTCCCACCGGGGATGTGCCCACAACCCAGGTACATGCCCTTGACCAGAATCGAACCCGGGACCTTTCAGTCCGCAGGCCGACGCTCTATCCACTGAGCCAAAGCGGTTTCGGCGGAAGCAATTATTATTGCTACCAAATGGAGACCTTTACAAATGTACCACAAGATTTATTTTTAAATGCTTTTTGTTTAATTATAAAACTAATTCATTTTCATGATCAATAATTGAGAAAATAAAAGGGAATTTTAAAAAAGGATTTCCCACATTCTTAGGACCCTGAAACAACCACGGACAGCACGTTGATGTATTTCAGCAGCAGAGATTTAGGATGTGCCCTGTGTCCTGTGCCTTGTAACCTTCCAAGGGCACTCAATTCAGAAGACAAAATTGGCAGGAATGGAGTCTTTTCTACCATTTCTTGTTTGTTTTATTAATTTTAGGGTGAGAGGGTGAGGAGAAATACACAGATATAAACCATGCCAATACAAACATTATCACATTTTAAAATCATATTTTCATCCCTTTTTACAACTAAATCAGTTCCAATGTAGTGTCTTTCTTAATGTTCTTAACAGCCCAGGGCACTTGGTATTATTAATTATTATTATACACATTTTACAGATGATGAAATTGAGGATCAGAAAAGTTAAATGATTTACTCTACGTCTTCCAGGTAGTGAGAGCTTGGACTGAAGCCTAGGATTTTTGACTGGAAGCTGGTGCCGCTCTGCTCATTAGCCTTACCAATGTGAACTCTTTCTAATTAGCCCCAAGCACCTGAATGCCTCAAAGATAAATTAGGAAGGAGCACGGTGAACTAGTGAAAGCACAGGAGTGCGAGTCCGAAGACCTCGGTGTCACGCCTGCTTTCAGTGCTGGCAAATCACTAACTTCCCTGGGCTTCCGGGTTTCTCATTTGATGAAAGAGAGGGGGTGATCTCTTGGGGGAAGGGTGGTACCTGCTAATATTGAATTCTATCAGTTTAAGGCACATGAAAATGTTGATAATATTTTTGATCTGATGCTTTTTAAAAAATATTCTCTAAAAATATAACTACAGTGAGACCCCTTCCACCTAAAATATCAAAAATCCCCCATGGGGCTCAAGCAAGAGAATGTACCTGTCCTAGGCCTAGATCACCTGTGGCCCCTGGAGAAATTCCTTTTGAGAATCTATAGTATTGCGGGCCCTAATTTGGCAGAGAGAACTCAGCCAAATATGAATATCTCAAGTGGAAGTCCAAATATTAATATCTATTTTCCAAGCATGTGGGGCTCACCCAGTTGAGTCCTGATGACTGTTTTATGATGTGCTATCTTGTATTAGCTGGATGTCAATTTGAGATTTTTGGAACACATATACTTTTTGAACCAGATTTTAGGAAAGATGTAAGAATGACTATTTTTGTGGGACAATGGGGGAAGATTCACTGGAGTTAACATGATATGCTGAATTCTCTAGATCTTAATATGATAGGCTGAATTCTTAATCCAAGAAATGCCTGATGTAGCCACCAGTATCCAGGATGTCCAGCCAGGGAAACTCAGGCA
>NW_006288633.1:1374357-1376857 GCF_000327345.1 Myotis davidii
TTGCTAACCTCAGTCTGTAGCAGTTTCCTCACTCACAGAAGGCAGGAAGGACAGGGCCCCAGCTGTTGCATTGCAAAGGGAGAAGTAGGTAGTACCTCTCTCCCATGCTGAAAAAGCAAAGGCCTGCCGAACACATTCTATTTCCTAGGGTGTTAAACAAACTCAAAGATGATGATTTTCTAAGCCATATGCTTTTTCTTTGAGTTCTGTAACTAATTCTCACCCTGGCATTCATGGCCCCCACATAGCTACACAACCTCTCTTACTATTCCTTGCCCAGGTTTGCCTATCCTGCAGGCTGAACTCTGTTTCCCCTTCTTCTCCCTCCCCACAAAGAAATAACTCTCACCTCTTTACTACCTATCTACATCCTTTATATCCTCAAATTTCAAAAGCAGTCACACCTTCTCCATGAAGCCTTCCCTGGCTAGCATGCCAGCATACATCAATAGCTGACATCTCAGATGCTACGTACGGTACCTGTTACCTCTCCTACACCTTTAGTTCCTAGTCACACACGGTCCTTCATTCCCCAGGTGTGTCATGAGTACTGCAGAGCCCATCAGCTCAACCAAATGACCATTTCCTTGAGAGCAGGCACTTTATGGTAGAATCATGCAGTGCACATCGAGACGGACAGAAGAGTGTGGGGTCAAACAACAGGTTTTGTTGACAGATACCTGCATGCAAATCCCAGCCACATCTTTTACTTGTATGTGACTTTGGCCAGGAGCCTAATATCTCTGTGTAACTATTTTTTCATCCCTCAACAAGATGGGGGGTATTGTTATACTCCTGCCTCTCAGGTTGTTGGAGGATTTTAGGAGGGTGTGTGTGTGTGTGTGTGTGTGTGTGTGTTTTCAGGAAACATGCTTAGAATAGGACCCTACACTCAATTGTTGTTGGCCACATGTAAGAAAGGCTCAACCTACTCCATTCTCCATTCTATGGACCATGGGCTATAGGTATGAACAAATTCCATCAAATAATGGGAAGAAGGGATGGAGGGCAGACCTGGACTCAAATAATGAAACTACAACATAATCAGCATGATCATAGAGGAAAACAGAAGAATTGTGTAGCCCCCAGTGCCTGACACAGGGCATTGCCGTACTAGGTGCCCAATCCATGAGGAATGATGATTTCATTTGAATGGTGCTGGTGGAAATCTATTAAGTTGGTAATCACATACACCGTACCTCAAAAGAGTCCTTTAGTGGCTTTATAATGCAGAAACCACAGACGGGTTCAATTTGGCAGTGTTATTAAGCAAATAAATGGATTTTTAGATATTTAACTTCTAATCATATGTGAACTTCAGGAAGCTAAATGCTCCAATGACACTGCTAAATACCTCTTTGTTAGAAAGCCATGGTTTGACTTTTGAGGCAAAGTCGAGAGCCTAAATTCAACCCCATTAGTTCATATTTTGTCCAAAATGCAGTTTATAATGAAGCCAGCAAATTAGGTCCCTTGATCATAAACCTCACAGAAGGAAAGCAAACAGAGCATGAATCAAAAAGGCTTTAGACAGCAGTTGGCTATTAGTAACATATAAATTAAGTGTAAAATCAAGGGGGGGGGTTAAGTTCAGTGGTTACGGTCTCCGTGTAACTTAACACAAGCAACCTGAGTACAAATAACAGTAATACTACGACTAACGATGAGGATGCAAACTCTTTCATTATGTTTCTTGACAAAATGACAAGCTCACAAAGTTTGAGTGTGCCTCCTATTTTAATTCACTGCCACTGTCCTTCACTTGTCAGCTGCTTGTACCAAGTTGTTGTAGCCCAGATGGTGTCGAAACATCACAAGCTGCTCCCAGACCTCCTCTGTATTTTTGAACAATGGGGTGAGTCACCGTTAGCCACAAGTGTGATTCTATTACCACTCGCGGTTTGTATCACCAAACTTGCACAACTCCGCCTGAATCATGTTAATTAAGTTTTGAGTACTGCTATTTAAAGTTGTTTAATTTTCCCCTAGAGTTACACAGAGTGGGAACTCGGCCCATTGCTTTCAAAGGAGTTTGAACACTCCCAGCCGACCCCATTGTTTTCCTACATATTGAGAGAATGTTAGAACACACTGCAACGGCTCCTCCAACTATGGAAGCTCCTTCCCAGACTCTGCGGTCTATTGGCTAAATTTATATTGACGGATACTTCAGAGCATGGATTATTGAGCTAATAGACCACAACGCCTCGCTATTGTGTACATCAGAACCGTCACGCCTGTTTATAAGGCAGATCTGTTCCACGTGATTGCGAAGAAAAGGATATAAGAGAGAAGAGCTTTGAAAAGTCACCTCACTAGCACTGATGATGTTAGTCTTGTAAAATCATCTGTCTAGAAAACCTAGAGTACTCCAAGAACACTCATGCCTCATAATGGCCTATAAATGCTTTTGTAAGAGTTCCAAAAAAGTGCACAACCAGTACATTTCTGTTTTCTAATTTTGTGCCTTAAAAAAAAAAAGTAGAAATAGCCAACGGGC
>NW_006288633.1:1378420-1394229 GCF_000327345.1 Myotis davidii
ATGCAGGCTCAGTGAAACCTAAGTGGCAACAATATAACAAGAATTTCTTTCAGACCTTAGTGTTTTCTGAAAAAAAAAAAGGAGGGCATGTTGAGGTAATTTGTACACATCTGAATGAAAACAGGAAACTCCGAGCAATCTATTTGCAGTTTGTCCGGTCCAGGCAGATTTCCCAACTCTCCTGGAACCAAGGTCAGCTCCTATAATCAAAGACAAGCCTAAACCAGGAGGGCTTACAAGGCAATAAGCACCCAGCTGTCTACCAGCTACAACTTAGTTTTGTTAATCACTTAGTGTGGCAGAGTCTGTGAAATGTTTGACCTCAGACTTAAAAGACCAGAGAACTATGTCCTCGGGACCGGTGCCTGGGCAACACCTGCTCAAACAGATAATCGTTGCAGGGGCCTGCCTTTCTCTAACACCCACCCTGGAACTCTCACTTTGAGCGGTGTGTGCTTAGACTTGGGCAAACAGTCAGCGCTTTCCGGACCTGCGTTTTAGGAGAGGAAATATTCCTCAAAATTTGCAAGAACAAAAGCTGCCATATTTTTCTCCCCACTAGGTTGCTTTCCCCTCTGGTTATTTCTAATGTTTGGTCATGGCAAGATGCTTGCAGGCTTTATTTCTCTGCTCATCTGTACACTGTCCAGAAGGAATGTACTGTAACAAAAGGACACTTTTTCAGCCTGAGGGACGTGAGGTGAACAGCCTACTGCTCTATTTATTGATCACTCTACGATAGCCCCTGGCCAGTGGCCTGGGTGGAATGGACAGTGAGTGCAGTTAAAAAGACCAGGTCAAAGCAGATTCCAGGGAAAGTGCTTAGAGGAGGTAGACAGGTTCAAATATCCATCATTTTGCGTTTTTACAAAATATAGTTTTAAACCTCATAGTTTCAAAACTCTGAGTGTTAGCAACAGTAGCCAAGATGTACTCACTGAAAGGGGACTCTAATTCTTTTTCAGTATCATATTTCTGTTTTGCAAAGCCAGGTGTTGGTACATATTTCAGCCAGTGGTTTTGTCTGAGGAATTATTTCATCCTTAGGGCTTCGTTTTGTTATTTTTTTTGATTAGCAAGGAAACGTGTTTTTCTCACGTCATTCGAGAGGGATCTTTGGTGTGGCTTGATGGATGCCTTTGGTTCCCCAGTCTTTAACTCCAATTGGCAAGTCTTTGCTAGGCATGGATGGCAAGGAGAGCCCACACTCTTAGAACTCAAACAGCAAAAGATGCTTCTTCCATCAAGAAATTGGAAATACTGAACCTCTGACAGAAAGATAACCAGCCCAAATGGAACAGGTCCTAGGTATTAGGGAATGTGTCTAGAACACTATACAAATTCTATTGACCAAGTTAATACTCAAACTCTTAAAATTCTCATTAACATAATAACAGTAATGATAATAATAAAGAAAAGGAGGAGAGGAGGGGAAAGAAAGAAAAGAACATAAGAATTATTTCTTAGAATAGACTCAAGCCATTTGCATATTTTTTCCCCCAGAGATTAGTGGGTTAGACAGTTCTGTCTCTTACTTGCTACCTGATTTTGGCAATTTCTTACCCTGCCTAAGCCCTCACCTCTAGGACAGCAATAGCAATGGTACTCACCTTCCTAGGAGTGTTTTGCAGGCTAAATGTAAGAATGTTTGTTAGTTAGTGCTGCTAAATACCACCACTGGTGTCTATTGTCAATTCTAAGATCCTTGCTGTGTGGGAACCATTTTTCCCCTAGAGCACCACACAGAACATACCTATTTCTGAATACCTTTGATACCTGCAAACCCTAAGCCTCTTAGACAAACTATTCTATCCACCTTGGAGTCTCTCTCTATAATTTCTATCTGAAGCTAGAGGCCCGGTGCATGGATTCGTGCACCAGTGGGGCGCCTCTGCCTGGCCTCTGGGGATCAGTGGACCTCCGCGCCACAGCAGCCCAGCCATACCCGCCAGTTCATTGGGCTTCAGCCCGCTGTCCATGTCGATCCCGCACAGCACGATGTAGTGTGCGAAGCAGCAGGTGGCCAGGGAGGAGCCAGAGCCCAGGCGGGCTGGACGCAGCGCCACTCCCTCTCATCCCCGTCCTGCTGCACCTGCTGCTGCCACTGCCACTTGGGTGCACAGGGGGAGTATTGAGGGAGAGTCTTGCGCTGCTGCAGCTGTGCTCACTAGCCATGAGCCCGGTGTCTGGCACCTGTCTGTCAGCTGAGCAGCACTCCTGCTACGGGAGGACACTGACCACCAGGGGGCAGCTCCTGCATTGAGTGTCTGCCCCTGGTGGTCAGTACACATCATAGCTACCGGTGGGTCATCTATTTGTCTGGTCATCTGGTCATCCAGTTGCTTAGGCTTTTATTTATATAGATGATCTCCCCCCTTTCTATTTTCCCTGACTTATATAAATATCATCTTAGAAACTTTATTTTACTCTTTTACTTACAGTGTTACTAGTAAGTCTTGGTTTATAACATCTGGCTTGTGTGTCCCTACTCGATTAGAGCAAACAATAGTATTTAATAGATGTCTTTGCTTTTATTCTGCATTAACTCTAAAATCAAAGTTCCAGAGACAAAAATACTCAAACATGACAACATAAATACTATAGTTAAAGGTATATTTAACGAGAATTTGCAGAGAATATAGAATTTCTATCAATTAAATTTCTGATTAGGAAGGAAAGATTTGTTTCAAAGCTTTCTATAAAGACTTTAAAATTAGGTTAGTACAAAAGTTCTCATCTTAGTTAAGGACAGTGTAGCAACTTTATCAATGCTTATTTGGTGAAGAGGGTTTTAGTCAGGTATCTGCCCACCATGTTAAACCATTATAAGTACCAGACAGATAAAGATGAAAAAGGTATTAGAGACTAAGCTAAGTATATTCTGACTCTTAAAGAGATCATAACTAATAAGAGTTAAATTTTTTGGCATTTTTTTTGTGGGGTAGAAGTAATTTATTGGAAGAGAGAAGGAATGGTTTATGAAGGTTTAAGATTAGGTAGGATCTCTGGGGGGGCAGGGAGTGGTCTTGCTATGTACAGATCAAGAGGTTTCAAGATTTATTGTTAAAACTAATGAGAGACAATGAATAATTAGAAGAAAGACTTCATTTGCTTTTTCTGAGTCCCTTTGAGCACATGGAAAGAACCCAGATTTAAGAGGTAACACAACTTAGAAAAGAGAGCTCCTCTTTCTGAGCTCTAACAGTTAGCACCACAAGACCTGGAAGAGAAATCTGATGTCCCCCTCCCCCACCCCATTTTCTTACCTAGGGAGTGAGGAACTCTAGCGTTTGAGGTTCCCAAGATCTTTACCAGGACAATATTCTCAGCTTGTCTTGCAAAATCAAATACACTTTTATTGAGCATTTACTAAGTGGAAAGCATCATGTCATTTTACAGGATATAGAAATGATAACACAGTACCAGCCCTGGAAAAATACCTACCTCAGGAGCCAATGGACATACCTTTGAGAGATTTTCCAGTCACACACTGTTTCCCTTAGAAGGGGCCGTTCCAGCTGATGCACGCGTGTTGAAGAACAATAATACGCCTTTGCTCTGGACCAGTGGACGCCAGGTGCCCTGCAGGGCTTCAGTGAACATTTTCCTGCCTAATATGTGACAAAACACACATTCGCTCGGGACTCCTCTAAGTTGTTGGAAAGCAAATAATTAATCTCTATTTGATTTAAAATAACAGTAAAATTGCTGATAATAATCATGATAACGAGAACAGTGACAATAAAGGAACCCACCTGTGAGTTATTTCAATTCACCTAGAGATTTAAACTAAAAATCACCTCTGAAGCTAAGCATAGACTGGTGTATTTTAAATATTCTTTAGAAAGAGTGGTGAACTATTAATCTAACCATCTAGACAAAAATCTGGGAAGATGCATGTGGGAAGTAAAATATACATATATCAAAACTGAGCTTAATACTTCTTTTCTGTTAACTGATATTTTGCCAATATGTTATGGGCTTCATCAGAGAACACGAACACAAACTCTTGTTTGGGCATCAAAGCATTTTTCAATTCTGGCTTAGGTAATAAAATAAATGTGCAAAATCACAGATCCAGAACCTGCTTTGTGTAGCTAGTTGTTTTATCACAGCATTTAAAAAAAGATAGCTATGTACATTTAACTTTAGTACCTGGGAAAAATTTGGAAAGTCGTCAAGAGATTGATTTGCAAACAAGGAGAAGATGCTAGCTATTTCTCAGCATGGCTTAGTCAGAATAAATTTCACTGGATTAATCTGATCTCTTTAGACAGAGTGATGTACCTGACAAATGATAGGCTGTGGGTGTTTGAGAAGAGGGAACGAAGATAAAATATATAAGGAGATGTCAATGACTCAGGTACATGTAAAATTAACTTCATGTTAGTTTATTCTAGACACATGAACACATACTACTTTTCCAAATAATCCTCTAGCCCCGTTCGAGGCTCAATTACCTCCTCCATAAAATATAAGGATGAGCTAGATTAGTGTTTTTCAAGTTGTGTGCCATGGCCTTTTTGCAGGTCATGAGAGTAACCTAGTAGGTAACAATTAGCAATTTAAAGAATATGAAGTAAACTAGAATAGAAACCATCAGAGTGCATGTACTAGGGGTAAATACTCTTTTGTGTAACTTTTGTTTCAGTTGTGTAGTGTGTGTGTGTGGGGGGTGGGGGGGGTGGGTGTGTGTGGGTGTGTGTGGGTGTGTGTGTGGGTGTGTTTAGTGGGATATAAAATACATTTCTTACTGTGGGTTGCAGTAAAAAACACCACAAAGCCACTGGATGTATTGATATCTAAGATCCCATTTTACTGTTTTTTCTTGCCTCAGCTAACACTTATGGCACATACCAGGTGTCTATCGTCCCTTCTGGATATAACATAATCTTAGATGAGGCATCCAATTAACAAAGACATATAAATGTTAAAATTATTAGTCTGATAGATTACAGTTCTATTTTGCCTGTTCATATAACAATAAAGTACAGTTCAATGACATCACATATGCATTTCACTTAAGTAGGTTCAACTAGATGTATTTAGCAAGCACAAAATTAGAAACATATTTACTTTGGCTCCTAAATGCAAACCAAAGACTTCATTTGGTGCTCTTCTGAAAACAACAACAACAAAACAAAACAGAAAACCACCAGTAATCCTTTCCAACACTATGAAAGAAACTATTTAGAACTTATTAAGAGTTGGCAAGTAACTACCAAGCCACATGCATGGTACTTAAGAGAAATTAGAAATAATATGATTTTACATAATAGACTCTAAAAACGCAGCCCTGTGTGAGCTTCAACCACATTGGAATCCCATTGTAAAATAGGAGCTTAAATGGCTGCCTTTCTCACCTTCCTTCTGAAGAGATAGGTCATTTTTCTTCTTTTTAACCCCCTTTTCTTCCTCTTCCACCTCTTCCACTTCCCCCTTTTCTCTACCCTCTCCATCCTTTTTTTTCTTTTTTTACCACAATTGAACCTTAACCATCTATAATGATAAAAGGCTAATATGTTATTTAGACCAGACGTCATTCCAGACGTCCTTCCTGACAAAGCCAGGGCCAGAGGGAGCCAGCCTGGGTCTCGGGTGCCTGCGGGAGGCCCGAGGGAAGCCAGCCCAGGTCCAACGTGCCTGCTGGCAGCCAGAGGAGGGAAGCCGGGGTCCCGGGTGGTGGAGGGAAGCCGGTGCCAGCAGCTAGGGGAAGGAAGGCCTATTCTTGGGTGAATTTTCGTGCATCAGGCCTCTAGTTTTATATAATTCATTAAAAATGTCATATGTAGCTTGTGAGTTATGAAGCCTAGTAATAAAGTAAACCCACTATCAACTTAAGAACAAGAAAGTGCATGTAAAACTAACTTCATGCTAGTTTATTCTAGTGTAGGTTCTGTTCCATTGAATCCTTGGCATCTCTTTCCCCAAAAGGTAACAACAACCTGAGTTTCATATTTATTACTTCTTTCTACTCTTGTCCCCATTACGTAAGTGTATCTCTAAATAATATCTTTTGCTTTGATTTGTAATGACTTTTATTAAAATGGTATGAAGCTTTGAGTATATTTGACAATTCACACATGCAGCTAGAGTTCATCCATTCCCCATGTTGTAGAATGTTCCCTTCTCTGACTAACCACAGTTTATTTAGTCACCCTCCTTCCAGGAAGCTGCTATGAATGTTTGTTAAGTATCTTCTGGTGCACATATGCCCGAAGTTCTCTTGGATGGAGTTTCCCCATCTTTTTACATCATGGCAATATCAGACCCTGCACTGACCTGCGACTGGCTTGAGAATGGAAGCTGCTCTGTTCCCACTATATAACCTCAATAGCACATTTGTGGCTTCTCCTTAACACATTAGTCTACCATTTCACATAGGTTAGAATCTCTACTATAAGGTGCACCTTGTCTAGGCAAAGGATTGCCAGGTCCCAGGGTGCTAGAAAGCTTAATTTCACAATGTAGTTTTTCAAAATAGTCATACCAATTGTTAGTATGAGAAGCAACATATGTCCCTTGTGCCACATCCTCACTATAGTTTATATTAGACATTAATTTTTTCCAGTTTAGTGAATATGAATTATATCTTATCTTATTTGTATTACTAATAAGTTTGAGCATTTTTTCATATAATTATTGCCTTATATATTTACTCTTGGTGATATGCCTTTGGTTTACTTTTTTTTTCTTATTGACTTGTAAGAGTTCTTTGTGTATTCAGTATAATACTTTGTTGGTTATATGTTGTCTTAGTCAGCTTGGCTGTTATAAACAAAATTCCATAGATTTGCTTAAACAACAACAAAAAAATTATTCCTCACAATTCTGGAGCCTGGAAGACTGGTCAGGGTGCCAGTGTGGTCGGTTTTTGGTGAGAACACTACTCCTGGCTTACAGAAATCCACTTTCTCATTGTGTCCTCACATAGGAGAGAGAGAGAGAGAAAGAGAGAGAGAGAGAGAGAGAGAGAGAGAGAGAGAGAGAGACAGAGAGAGAGAGAGAGAGATCTCTTCTCCTGAGGGCACTAATCCCATCATCAGGACCCCACCCTCATGACCTTATCTAACCCTGATAAGCTCCCAAAGCCCCCGCTCTCCAAATATGACCACAGTAGGGGTTAGGGCTCCAACATATGAATTTGAGAGGTAAAAGGGAGACAGGTAATCCAGTCAATAGTATATGGAACTTCTAGTTTTCTGTTGATATTTTCACTTTGCTTATGATACTTTTTACAAATAACAGTAAGCTTGCTCACAAAGTTATATTTTTGTAGAACAAAATTGTATTATAAGTACTTCTAAGAGTTTTAAAGCTTGACTTTATTAATTTAATTTTTAATCCATCTGGAATTTGTTTTTGTGAACTACTGGAGGTGGAGATTCACATTTCATTTTTGTCCACATGGATAATAGTCCAAGTACCATTTACTGTGTGGTCCATACTCCCCCAATGAACTGCTATGCCACCTGTGTCATAGTGAACACTTATGGAAAATTCTATCAAGTTTCCATGTAAAAGTGGATTTGTCTCTAACTTTCCTATTCTGTTGCATTGATCAATTTGATTATCCCTGTGCCAGTGCACTGTCTGAGATACTATCCTATATAATAAAAGCCTAATATGCTAAGTGCCTGGTCATCCATTCAACCAATCAAAGCATACTGTGGTAATGATATGCTAAGGCAGCTCAACTGCTGACTATGACGTGCACTGACCACCAGGGGTCAGATGCTCCGACAGGTAGGTTAGCTTGTTGCTGGAGTCCGGCCTATCGGGACTGAAGGAGGAAGGCCGGACACACCCTGGAGTCCTCCTGGAGTCCCAATTTGGCCAACCTCCTTCATCCCTCCCTGGCCCAATTGTGCACTAGGGGGGTCCCTCGGGTTGGCCTGGGCCCTCTCGCAATCTGGGACCCTTCAGGGGATGTCAGAGAGCCAGTTTTGGCCCAACCCCGCAGGCCAGGCCAAGGGACCCCACTGGCGCATGAATTTATGTACCAGACCTCTGGTACATTTATAATACTCTTGACATACAGAATAGCAAAATACTCTAGGTTGTTATTTTTCTTTACAAAATCTTGACAATTCTCTGGCCTTTGTTTCTACATGTAAATTTTATAATCACCTTATCAAGTTCCTTTGAAGATTTTTATAAAAACAATAAGCTATAGTTAAAATTGGGAATAACTGAAATTCTTACAAATTAAGATTTCCTACCCAAGATCATGGTTTACATCTCCACTTATTAGCTCTTCTGTGTATTTCATTAACATTTTAAATGTTTATCAAATGGGTCTTAAATGTTTCATTATATTTATTTCTAGGTATCATATTTTGTTGAAATTATATATAATTTTTGTTTTGTTTCCCATATATAGATGTGTAATTCATTTTTAAGTGTTGGTTGTATATCCAGCCATTTTAGTAAATTTTCATTTTAATTCCAAATACCTCTATAGATTTTCATGTATAAAATAATTTGAGAATAAAAGCATTCTGTTTCATCTTTTCCAATTTTAATTTAATTGCATTAAAAAAACTTTATTATTGTCCTAACTAGGTCCTCCAGTAAAATGTTTAATAGAATTAGTGACAGTGGGTACCTTTGTCTGCTTTCTGATTTTAAAGCATATTCTTCTAACTTTTGACAATTAAGAGCCAATGTTTATTATAGGTTTTTCTAAAAGGTTTCCTTTATTCATAGTTTTCTAAGAATTTGTTTGGATGTTAAATCATGAATGTGCATTGAATTTTATCAAATTCCTTATCTATCTATCTATCTATCTATCTATCTATCTATATGTCTATATGTCTATATATCTATATCTATATCTAATCTATATCTACATATATTTCTTCTTTAATCTATTACTAAAGTAATTATATTCATTAAGCTTCTAAAGCTAAACTTTCCATACATTCTGGGGACAAATTAAACTTGGTCATGCTGAATTAGTGTTTCTCATGCACTACTATGTCGTTTTCTAATAAGTTGCTTAAGATTGTCAAGCTCATGATTATGAGTAGAATTAGAATGTATTTTTTTCATTTATTTTTACTCTTGTATTTTTAAATTAAGTAATACTAGCTGTATTTAATAATTGGAGAGTGTTTCTTTTTATTCAATTTTCTAGGAAAATTTAAATTTGAAAGAATATGTCCTTTGACTATTTTGCAGAACTTGTATATAAAACCACCTGTTCCTACTATTTTCTAGGTGAGATTTTCAACCACTAATTCAGATTTTTTTTTTAATTATGATAGTACTATTTGGACTTTCTATTTCTTCTTTTGTCAGATTTTGAAATTCAGATTTTTAAAATATTTGTCCTTTCTGTTTATAGTTTAAAATTTATTAACATACAGTTATTCATATTTATCTCTTATTTTTAAATATGTCATATCTTAGCCCCCTTTTATCATTATGAATGCTGATTATAAATATCCTTTTACTTTTTAAAATGACTCTTTGTTGGAGGATTTTGTATTTCATTAGTCTAAAAGGATTGGCATTTGTCTTTATTCATCCTTTATATTACATTATTTTTTTTACATTAACTTTTTTAAAATATTTTTTAAATTGATTTTTACAGAGAAAAGAAGAGAGAGGGATAGAGAGATAGAAATATTGATCACAGAGAAAATCATCGATTGGCTGTTTCCTGCACATCCCCCACTAAGGATTGATTAAGCCCACAACCCAGGCATGTGCCCTGACCAGGAATCTAACCAGTAACCTCTTGGTTCATGGGTCAGCACTCAACCACTGGGCCACACCAGCCAAGCTACATTAACTTTTGATCTTCATTACCTCTTTCAAATACATTTGTTGGATTAATTCTATTGTTATAGCTTATTTAAGGGGTTGGAAAACCTTTCTATAAAGGGCCAGATTATAAATGTTTTAGGTTTTATAATGTAAGCCATACAGTCTCTGCTGCAACTATTCAATTTACACCATTGTAACAGGAAAAGAGCCATAGCAATATGTACATAGGCATGATTATGTTCCAATAAAACTTTATTAACAAAAACAGGTGCAAGATTTGGCTCTTGGGTCACATAGCTCATTTAACCTTGGTCTTTTTGATTCTCAACAGTTGGTCTGTAGATTTCTTCAAGGTTGTGGGGTCGCTGAGAATCTTTCAGGAGGTAAGGTCAAAACTATTTGCACAGCCCTAGCTGGTTTGGCTCAGTGGATAGAGGTCTGATTGCAGATTGAAGGGTCCCAGGTTCAATTCTGGTCAAGGGCACATGCCTGGGTTGTGGGCTCAATCCCTAGATGGGGGTGTGCAGGAGGCGGCCAGTCAATGATTCTCTCTCCCTTCCTCTCTGAGGTCAATAAAAAAATATTTTTAAAAAACCTATTTGCACAATAATGCTAGGTGGTTATTTGACTTTTTTCACCATGTTACCTTAAATTGACAGTGCAAAACAAGGGTGAATAAAATTGCTGGAACCTTCAGCACAAATCAAGGCTGTGGTCATTATATTTTTCACCAATGCATTCTTGCTATAAAAATAAATGCCAATTTTATTTAATAATGTCTTTAATGAAATCATACAAATTATTTTATTAAATGTTAATCCCTGGTTGCATTTTTAAAATATACCTGTGGAATTGGGATTTATACATAAAGCACTTATGTAATTGTTGGAGTTGCAAGCTCAACTAGCCATTTTCATCATGGAGCACCATTTTAACTTTAAAAAAGAACTAGACAGATTATGGGTACTCAGCTTCTAATATTTGGCAGACATTTTCCCAAAAATGAATGAAATGAGCCTGAAAACAACTGAAAATATTTATTACCAATGTCAAAATTTGAGCTTTCAAGTAAAATTGGAATTTAGCATTGTATCTGTCAGTGAGCTTGACAGTTTGCCAATACTTAAAGGCTGTTCAAATGAAATCAGTGGTGATTTTAATAAGTGTGTTTTTCTGTTATAAGGTAATAAAATATGTCAACATTCAGAAGATCTTTGCAGCTTAGTGTACCAATATTTTCTTGATTATCAATACATAGTCTTACAAAATCATGCATGGGTAAAAAATCCTTTTAAAGTGCAAGACATACTGATAGCTTTCAGTGTAACAGACCATGAAAGATTCACTGATGTGGTTTCAGATTCCACATTGCAACTAACCTTTAAAAGATTATCACTAGTGGAGATTTGGCATAGTATCAAAGAAAAATTTTTCACAATCATGTAAAAAGGCTGTTAAAATACCCTTCTTTTCTCGATACATGTCTGGGTGAGGCCAGATACTTTTGTACATTTCAACCAAACTAATGTTTTATAACAGGTTAAATGCAGGAACAGATGTGAAAATCTAGTTCTTTTCTGTTGTCAGACATTAAAGAGATTTTCAATAATGTAAAACAATTCTACGTTTTCAACTAAATTCTTTAGTTTGGGAAAATATATTTTATTAAAATGTAAGGTATATATGATGTGTTATTATTTTTAAATGAGTCCATAAGTGTCTTAAAAATTTCTAATTCTATAAATATTGACAGTTTTAATTACATGAATAAAAGCTCTTTTTAATTTAATTTTATTTCTATTTTAATTGTTTGAAATTACCATAAAATATATTAAATATGAATGTGTTATGATTGTGGCTTAATAAATATTATTTAATTATTGAAAAAACTAAAAATAAAAGCTCTTTAGGGGCCTTGATAATTACTAAGAGTGCTACGTGGTCTTAACACTTAAATGTTTGTGAATAACTGGTCTAGATTATTAAATTGGATATGTAGCCTATTAATGTTTAGCCTTTATTCTTTTTTAATGTAATAATTTTAGATTATAAATGGTCCTCACAATCTGTTTGCACCTGCTTCCCATAAGATTTAGTATACAATATTATTGTATCCCTCATTTCTAGATAAATTTTACATGGTATTGGTGATGTTCGTTTTAACCCAAGAATATGTTAGAAGAATGGTATGTTTTTAATTTCCAAAAATGTGCAGATTTTAATTTATCTTTGTTATTGATCTCTAATTTAATTGCACCCTGGAAAGAGAATATAATCTATATAATAACAATTCTTTGAAATTTTTTGTGACTCAGTTTATGTCTTAATATGTGGTAAAATTTATAAATATCTCATATGTATTGACAATCATATGTATTGTCTCTTTTGAGGGTGAATTCTATAGATGCCCATTGTATCATTTTTGAACATGAAAAGCTTAATTCTTCTCTATCTTTACCAATATAGTGTTTACTTGACTTAATAATTGAGGGAAGCATGTTAAAATCTTTCACTGCAATAGGGATTTTGTCCATTTATCCTTGTAACTCTATACTTTTTTTTTCTCATATTTTGAGTCTACATTAGTAGGTCAACTCAAGAATGGTATAGTTATACACTTTTGGTAAGTGTAAATTGTTATAATTAAATAGATAATCCTATTACTCCCAATAATGTTTATTTTTTTTTACTTAAAGTCTATTTTTTTAACATTAATACAGCTGCTCTACTTTCATTGTGGTTAGTATTTGCCTATTTTTATGTTATTAGTTTCAACCTTTCTAGATCTTTAAATGTTGCTGGTATTTCTTGTAACAGTATGTCAATGGATTTTATTTTTAATAATATAGCAAGCTGTCATTTAATTAGCATATTTAACCTGTATTTATTATAAATAATGATACTCAGATTGTTTCTATCAACTTGCCTTTTTTATTGCTTCTTATTACTGATTGAAAGTTAATTTTGTTTTTTTTTATTATTAGACTTCCCTTTTTCAGTTTAAAAGTTATGTATACTATTTCTATAACTTAAAGGTCACTCTTGAAATTTTTACTTGCATGCTAACTTAATGCAATATAAATTTTATAATTTCTTATCCTGAATAATATAAAAATTTTAGAACATTTTTACTCTGACCAACCCCACCCCACTCTTCATTGATGTGGTAGCCAGGCCCAGTATTTCAATCCTGTCTCTTTAAACTTCATAAATTAAATATTATTTTAAATTAATTTATACAGACAACATACTTTAAAACTTATTTTTGAGTTTAGTAAATCATGTATTCTCATCTTTTCTTACATTGCTACCATCCCTCCTGGACTCATTTTTATTCGACTTGAAGCATATTCTTTCTTTAGAAATTCCTTTAATGAAGATTTGCAGATGATAAAATGACAATAAACGTGTTTTGTTTATCCTAAAACCTTTTTATAGCCTCATTTTTGAAAGATAATTTACTAGATACACAATTCTAGGTGTATAGCTATTTTCTTTCGATATATTTTTTTCTGCTTTTATTGTGTCTGCTATTGCTGATGCAAACTCTTCTGTCGGTACTTATCATTCTTTTGCAAGTGATCGCTTCTCACTGGCTGCTATTGAGATTTTTCTTTTTGTCTCCAATGATTGCAGAGTCACCACACTATGTCTAAAAGTAAATGTCTTCTTATTTTTACAACTTGATAAAATTTTGCTCACTCTTATCAGTTCCAGGAAGTTCTGAACTGTTAATTGATTATTAAAACTCATTCATTCCCTCTAGTTTCTCTTTATGACTCCTACTAGATGTCTGTTAGACTTCTCATTCCAGCTCCCAGGTCTCTTACCCTGTCTTTCATATTATCCACTTGTTTCTCTGGATGACATGTAATAATCTATTCAGATCTACATTTATTTTATTAATTCTTTTTCTACCAGTATCTGTTTCTAATTAAAATGATATTTTTATCTTTAAATTTTTTAAAAATATATTTTTATTAATTTCAGAGAGGAAGGAAGAGGGAGAGAGAGATGGAAACATCAATGATGAGAGAGAATCATCAATTGGCTGCCTCTGCATGTCCCCTACTGGAAATGGAGCCTGCAACCCTGGGCATGTGCCCTTGACTGGAATCAAACCCGAGATCGTTTGGTCGGAAGGCCAACACTCTATCCCCTGAGCCAAACCAGCTAGGGCTAAATTTTGTTTTTTATTCTCAAAACTTTTAAGGGATTTTTCAGGACTCCTGTAAATTATCTCATTTTATGCCCTATATATATTTTGTATACTTTAATATTTGATATTGTATACCTACCAATTTAATAACTGAAGTCCTTGAGAAATCTAGATCTTTGTTCATTGTTTTAGCTGACATTCACTCATGGTCACATGTGTTCATATTTAAATGATCTTCATCTATGGGAACCACCAAGCTCTAAATTAGGAATGACTTCCTATAAAAAAAAAAAAGTTATTCATTTGCTTCTGCCAGAAAATTACCAAGCAGAGAGTATTCATTCTCATTTGAGGAGACTGACTTAATGTGAAAATACTAAGTTTAGCTTTCCCATTTCAGCTATTAGGTTTTTTTATAATAAAAAAAGGGGGGGAACCACTGGAGTATTTTAGCAAGAAATTAACTTATCTCACATAAGTTTTAAAAAGATCACTCTGGCTTCACAATAAAAATAGACTATAGGAAAGATTCTAGGCATGGGGAAAATAGGTGAGATCATGACAAGAGAGTGATTATAGTAACGGGACATGGAATTTAAGCCAGGCAGTGAGGGAAGTAAGATCAGCAAGTAGAAAGATGCAGAAAAGCTGGTAGAATCAAGGATGGAAGATCACAATGGGATTAAAGAATTATTGGAGATGGACCAGAGGGAGTGAGCTGCACAGATAAGAACTGATACTGAATGCATAAAACTGAGATTATCCAGAGGTTTAAGCTATTGATAATGATAAGGTCGAGACTACCTATGGGAGTGTGTGGCTGAGATAGGTTGGAAGTCAAGAGCACTAGAGAATTGATCAATGACTGGCAAGGCCAGAATGTTCAAAGGATCATCTACTTACAGCTTGAGAGTCCCAAGAATTAAAAATTAAAGCAAGAAGGGAAATACCTTTCTCTTTGTTGATATGTACGGACAATGACACTGTACTTAATCATCATGATACCTTGAGGAAGAAAATAAACAAACCATTTGTGTTTCCAATTAAAAAAAAAATCTTGGTAAATGACTGGCATAGTTCCCCAAATTCCATTTGGCATAAAAATTTCAAAATCTTCTAGGAGGTGGCTATTATTCACCTTTTAATGGATGATATTTCTATTTTATGTTTTCTTACTTCTACATGAAGCTCCCACTGTTAGAAAGGTCATATTTATTTCTTAAAATCAAGTCTAAGTATTACCTAGTCAAGGTTTAGTTCTTTTTATTTTGCTGTTCTTTCTGTCCTTTTAATTTCTTTACTTCCATCTCAAACACTTGAAAATGTTTGTCATATCCAATGCATTTATCCAATTCTGTCATTATTCAGTAGAATTACACACACTTTCTTTAATCTCTTTTTGATAAATTATTTCCAGTAACCATTTAGCATTATTCTGCTCTGGATTCTATATTTCTTTTTCCTTTTGGTGTTGACATTTATGCAACTGTGGTAACCTAGCCTTTTAAAAGGTAGAGGTCTCTGTTTCCTGCACTGAGACCCAAGGACTATAGGTCTGTTTCTAATTGTGTCTAAGGCAATTTCTGCCTCTTCATCCAGTGTTACCTATGGAAGGCCCAAGCAAATGATCACCCATTTAAAACAATTTATGTTCTTATAAAACTACCTCTTAGAATATATTCTTCAGTTTGCTTCACAATTTCAACCTCATGATTTACTGTCACTTTTATCTGGTTTGCTTCATTTTCAAAATCACTAACAAAGGCAAATGAATAAACAAATAAGGACTAACTACTGGCTTTGAAACCCATCTACAGAAAAGCTGCTTCTCCCACACCCATCAATCTTCAGTTTACAAACACTGTCTGACATTTTG
>NW_006288633.1:1394266-1419561 GCF_000327345.1 Myotis davidii
CCCCAGATGCTCATATAGTACATTGTCTCCTTGAGTGTTCACATCAACCCTTTGAAGATGTTGTTTTTCATATGTGAAAACTAAGGCTCAGAGAAAGGAATAAACTCCAGAAGGTCACACAACTAATTAATGGCACAGCAAGGATTTGAACTCAGCTTTTCCAGCTCCAAGTCTAGTTCTTATCCCACTATCCTATATAATAAAGACGTAATATGCAAGTTGACCATCACACCCTTGCACAAGATGACCGCCTGATGTGGTCAAAGATGGCCACCACAAGATGGCCAGCAGGGGAGGGCAGTTGGGGGGACCAGGCCTGCAGGGGAGGGCAGTTGGGGGCAATCGGGACAGCAGGGGAGCAGTTAGGCATCAATCAGGCTGGCAGGGGAGAAGTTAGGGGGCTATCAGGCTGGCAGGCAGAAGCAGTTAGGGGCAATCAGGCAGGCAGGCAGGTGAATGGTTGGGAGCCAGCAGTCCCAGATTGTGAGAGGGATGTCCGACTGCTAGTTTAGGCCCAATCCCTAAACCAGTATTTGGACATCCCCGGAGGGGTCCCAGATCAGAGAGGCTGCAGGCTGGGCTGAGGGACAATCTATAAAAACACTGATTCTTGTTGCTTATTTTATTTTTAGGTTAGTCTCTTTAAATACCTTTGTCTAAATCCGAGTTTAATTTGATCTTCATCTAAAATATGTCATCAGTTGTTTGAGCATATGACACATAAGAATTTTTAATCACTTATTCTATACTAAATGGAAACAAATGAGCTTAGGTTAGGTTGATTTTTAATTTTTTAACCTGAGTTTTCTAGCAAAGCCCATTTATATAACACTCTGCTTACCTGGAGAGGTGGAATCCTAGAAATGATTTCAGCTGCTTTTCTGCCCAAAGATGAAAACATTGAGTACTTTCAGGACAGATCTTCACACTTGAGTGAGCCCCTCTTGTTAAGAAAACATGGGAAAGGGGTGTGAAAATTCATCACCCTAGGAAAAGACCATAGTACAGCCCTACTGTGGCTTGAACAAGATGGCACCTTTTGGCATCCATAATATAGAAAGTTCTGGAAGTGGAGTTGACCAATTTTAATAAGGAAATCAAGGCTTTCTGTTTCTTTAAGATTCAAGGAAAGGAGTAGCTCTCATATTGGACTATAGTTGCTCTGTTGAAGGTCCACTTACATGAGAGGTCCCCAGAGGCCCCAAAGTCAAACCTACTAGGAAGTACAGGGACACGGGGACTGGCTGTGACTTGACCTCAATATAAACACCTAAAGTTTGGGTTGCAGAACTGGTTCCAGCATAGTTCGTACCTGTGTCTGAAAGGCCCTCTGGATTTAGCCACTCTGGAACAGTGTTGGGGTTTGAAGGAAAATATAGCTATGCAACTAAAATTGACATTAAATCTGTTATTCTGATTTCCTGGGAAAGGCATGCAGGCCCCACTGCATCCCCACGGGTGTGGAGCTGATACATGGAATTGTTCTGTCATCCTCTGGACAGTGCAATCCCCCAGAGTTCCTGGACAATTCTAAATTGAGTGGACCTCAAAAGTGAAATACTAAACTTCCTGAACATAAATGCAAATGGGATTTCATGCAATTGCTTTAAAAACTAAAACTGATTTGTTGTTGTAACCTCAGCTTGGAAAATAGGCTTTTTCATGTGCACACTATATTCTTGATGCATTTTCACAGCTACCTCTTTAGGAGTCTCTTTGCCCCTCTTCTTTTCCTCCCCTTTCAAACTCTTTTCTACCTGGTTAATCTTTCTAAGACATCAACTTTGCCCCAAAAGTCTGCAATGGCTTCTTATTGCCCACAAAACAGTATCCACACTCTCATCCTGTCTTGTGACACAGTCCACATTCAGATCCCTAAGCCCTGAAAGGATGTGGAAAGAAATACATATTTATTATCTACTAGGGGTCCAGTGCACGAATTCATGTACCTTAAAAGGAACTGTGGGCTGTGAGGCTGTGGTGGGTACAGGGACAGGTCTTGGTCCATCCTCCACACCCCCACCCGGACCCTCCTGCTGTGGTCCCTGGTTCCCCTGTTGGCCGGCAGTCCTGCTCCCTCCACCGCCACTCCCACGCGCTGATAGAGAGCATCTGCTGACAGCACGGAGCCATTGGGGCCGGCACCAGCTGCGGGTGCGAGCAGCGGCTGCTGCCCCAATCACCCCTCAGGAGCAGGGGGAGGTGGAGAAGCCCTCAAGGGAGATCAGGGCCAGCAGCTGCCACTTGCACCCACTGATGGTGCCAAGCGATCGGGACTGGCACCAGGTGCCAGCAGCAGGTGTGAGTGCTGAGCGGGACTGTGGCATGTGGGAACAAAGAATTTTCAGTAACCACCAGAGCCTTGCCCTGATGACAGCAACCGGCGCCCCGCCTTGGTCTGGCACCCCCGTTCACCTGCTCCACCATCCCGCCATGGCCAATGCCCGGGCATCTGCACTCTGCTGCCTGGTGCTGATGCCTGCCATATTCTGTGTGTGCCCCCTGGTGGTCAGCGCACGTCATAGCAACCAGTTTTTCCACTCTTGGGTGTATTTGCATATTAGGGTTTTATAGAGAGAGAGATTTTGTGAGACATTTTATATGTGCTATTCTCATTTAATTTCCTCTTCAACTTTATTTTCCACTACCATCTTAATTGAGGGGTAGCGGATTACATAAAGTACACAATTCAGTAAGTTTTGATATATGCTATCCACCCAAGAAACTGTTATTGAAATAAAGTTGCAGAACAATTATCAGTCCCCCCATGAATCTCCCTCATTCCCTTGTCAGACTATGCTCCCCACAGGGTACCACTATTCTGACCATTATTACCAGAGATTAGTTTTGCCTATTCTGAACTTCACATAAATGCACTTGTATGGTGTGTACTCTTTTGTGTCCATCTCCCTTCACTCAGCATTTTTCTTCCATTCAACATAGTGAGATATCACTATACAGTTGTTTGTTTTAAATACACATTTAGTTCCATCATGTGAATATAACACAAATTAATTATTTAATGTTTTATTGATAGACAAATGTTTTTTTCTCTGTGGGGGCTTTTATGAATAAAACTACAATGAATATTCTTGTATATGTATTTTTGTAAGCATACTCACTTATTTGTGTTGGGTATATTTCTAGAAGTAAAATTTCTGGGTTAGAGGGTGCATGAGTATTCAGGTTCATAGAAACTACCAGTTTTCCAAACTAGTTGAAATAATTTATACTCTAACCAGCAAGTAATGTATAAGAATTTCATTTGTTCCACATCTTTGTCAACCCTTGGTATTAAGTTTTAATTTTCACCATTCTGCTAAATGCATAGTAGTATCTCATTATGATTTTAATTTGGATTTCCCAGCTGAACAATCACATTGGCCACCTTTTCATATGTGTATTAGCCATTTGAATATAATTTTTATAAAGTGCCTGTTCAAGTCTTTTGACCATTCTTTTATTAGGCAATTGTCTTTTTCTTATTGTTCTGTAGAATCTCTTTTTATATTCCGAATAAGAGCTCTTGGTCAGATATTTTACATATATTTAAATATTTATGCATATATAAATGTAGATATAATGTTATGCAAATATCTTCTCTCAGTCTGTGGATTGTCTTTTTATTCTTTTTTTTTATTTTTTTGTTTTAAATATATTTTATTGATTTTTTACAGAGAGGAAGGGAGAGAGATAGAGAGTTAGAAACATCGATGAGAGAGAAACATCGATCAGCTGCCTCCTGCACATCTCCCACTGGGGATGTGCCCGCAACCCACGTACATGCCCTTGACCGGAATCGAACCCGGGACCCTTCAGTCCGCAGACCGACGCTCTATCCACTGAGCCAAACCGGTTTCGGCCTTTTTATTCTTTTAATGGCATCTTTTTATTGACAAGTAGTTCAGTTAATCAACCTTTTATTTTATGATTAGTGCTTTTTGTGTCTTAAGAAACCTTTCCCTTCCCAAGATTATGACAATATGGCAATATTTGCTCTTGTTCTCTTCTAGAAGTTTCATTGTTTTATATTTTATTTCCAGGCTTATAATTCATTTTAAATAATTTCTTATGTTTGATGAGATCTCAGTACCCACTTTGAATTCTTCTACTATAGGTAGACTGAGAGACTCATTGCTGTGTCCTAACTTCTCCTTCACTCCTGCCTAGAACTCAGTGATCTCCTGTATCTGAGTCATCAAATCTGGTTCCATCTGTGGTCTAGACCAGTGGTCGGCAAACTGTGGCTCGAGAGCCACATTCAGCTCTTTGGCCCCTTGATTGTGGCTCTTCCACAAAATACCACGTGCAGACACGTGGTGCGATTGAAACTTCGTGGCCCATTCACAGAAGTCGGTATTTTGTGGAAGAGCCACACTCAAGGAGCCAAAGAGCCGCGTGTGGCTCGAGAGCCGCAGTTTGCCGACCACTGGTAGACTCCTCAGCCTAAAGTGCACTTAACATTTACTGCTTTACCCTGTAAGCTATTTTTACATATGCGTTGCAACTAGATTGCAGAACAGTTGACGGTAGGAATTGCCCATAAAGGTCAACCAATACATAACATTCCACAAATACGAGATGGTAGCTGGTAAACATGTGCACCTTTTTCTGTAGACCATCATGTGGACCTGCTGAGGATTATCTGCTGGACAGCCATTCCTGTGAGTGACGCCGCTGTCATGCTCCGGATGTGTCAAGTTGCGTGGGATGATTTTTAATTTCATTAAGGTGGCACTGTCAGGGCTTCCCAAGAGTATTTTCTTTCTTTATTATATCCATAGTGTTTAGATATTCACTACCTTCTTTCCACATTACACACTTTTGCTTAATTGTTAACATTCCTCAGTTTTTCTAATGTGTTGACCAGTGTGTTTTATTTTATTTTATCATTAGATAGAAAGTACAGGTAATTTTTATGTAGTTTCTATAAAAAAATTGAATGAAAGGGGAGAGAAAGTATCAAACATATTCAGAGCCTCCTGCACACTCGCTTTCCCACGTTTCACAGAGAGGAAAATCAGTGGATCTAAACATCTGTCTTCCTTATCAACTGTTTTATGTCTGTCATCTAGTTCTGTGGATTTCCAAATATGTCAGTGTACCTGTTCAAATTCTTGTTCTGCTTTGTGACTCTAACAGAAGTGTCAGTATTTTTGGAAGTGTTTTTTTCATGCCCCTTTTCTTAAAGGAGTTTAAAAACAAAGCATTATCTCATTTATTCTGATTTATATTAGTTGCCTTGCTTGCTTTTGCTTTCCATATGAGGTGCAAATGCCTTTCTTCAACTTAGCTCCTTTATTCAGCTTATTCGTTCTGGTTTTATCATAATTATCATTTCCTCTTAAAAAAAGAATAGGTATTATGAGAAATTTCTCTAGGGTTCCCTCCCAATTTCCTCACTGCCATTACAGAGCCCCTGTCCCATCAGTCTTGATCAGGCACGTTGGATACTCTTACTCTTTGCATTCTTCTTTTCGCAGAGCAATTGTAATCTGCCTTAATTATGGTGGATACTCCAGCAGCCTGCCCTTCTCCTGGGTCTTAGTATTCCCTCCTTCAATACCATACTCACTAGATTCTTATTTTAATTCCCCAAAATTAGCTCTCTTGAATTCTAATGCCCTGATAGGACTGCCTGCATTCTGGTTATGAGCACGATCCCACCAGGTTTCAGAAATGCCGACGAAGGCAAAGCTTTCTGCATTTCTGCATACCTCGGATTGCTCTCGCTCATTTCTCAGAATCCTTCCAGGCCTCAGGCTCTGCCTTTCTCTCTGCTTAAATTGCAGTGGCAGATCCTTCCACACGTAAGAGAAAACGTTGTTTTAGATGCCTGATATATGACATGACTTTTGACCATCTTATTTTTTTTAAAAGTCTCTTCAGTAAAAGATATTCTTTTAAATAGCTACTTATTTTTTAAATATAATATTTTTTATTCCCCACACTCTACCTGTTACTCAATTATGCAGCCTAACTCAGATACCCTCTGTCCAATACTGTCACCTTCCACGCTTCCTCTCTGTTGTCCACTGGAATTTCATATGGTGGGGAGTATGTGGAGGCCAATGGTGATACATAAACATACTCCAGCTCACAGAACCATCTTCTATCAGCACTTATAAACACACACACACACACACACACACACACACACACCAGTGAATAGCTCATCTTTCCTAAAAATTTGCCTTTGATCATCTCAATACGACACATAAATATTTATACTCATTTTTATGAGGGTAGAGATTTCAGAGACTCCATAATTATCTCTGAGAAGAAAACCTTGGGATATCTGTGCATGGATGAGGGAGACACACCCAGTTAATGACACACTCATGGTAAATTCATAATTGATTTCCAGTCCGGACTCCTATCCTACAACCATGCTGCCTTCCAGCACTTATTACAGTATCAATTGAAATGCATCCAATTACAGTTAAGTGAAACATAACTCAAACCAATTTAAATTAAAAAAAGAATTAATACTGCAGAAATATGGCAAATATTAAGTAAGGTTTAATCTAGTCATTCAATACTCCCACCAATTACCTATTTCCAGTTTTTCTCTCTTCGGCCTTTTGTAATGTCACTTCTTCCTAAAGAGGACTCCTATTGTGGTGCTAAGATGAGGTCCCCACTCTCCTGGCCTACCTGCTTCCTCTTCCTTGTTGGGGAAGAAAAAGAGCATTACTTCCGCATTTCTAGCAAGTCCCGGTTATCCTCTGATTGGACCAGCTTTAGTCACATAGCCCCTTCAACGTCACTGAGACTGGACCAGGGAGTGCATTCACAGGCTTGGCCTGGTTTACATGCTCTAACCCTAATGTCAGGAGAAGAGCCTGTTTCCTAAGAAACACATGTTTTACAAAATAGAAATTATAGCTACTGGGAGGGAAACGAGGAGCATATATTCTGGAGTCAACACAAACACTTGAAATCCATAAAAATCTTACCCCAGAATATGTTGTTTACCCAATCTATACTGCAGGCCCTATTGTAATAATGGCAATAGGAAAAACCCTTCCTAATGACTGCTCTCTCCTTAGAAAGAGCAAACACACACTCAAATAGAGCAAAAGCTGTCTCCTGGCTTCTAACAGGAAGTAGCTTGGGTACTTGGTCAACTGACTTAAAGTCTTTCCATTTTTATTTCTCCAAGATTAAAAACAATATTGTTTTAGAGACAAATCCAGGTAATACTAAAAGTTTTCCAATTGTGATCCTATTTTGTCATTTTTTTTTAAACTTCTACTTCACAAAGACAGAAACAATTTCTAAATGTTTTGGTCAGATTAAAACAGTGATTGTGCAAGATGATGGAAGCAAATGCTTTTCTGCTACAATGGGCAAACATTCTTCTTTAGGATAATAAATTTATTTCAATGCATAACATTCAAGGGGTTAAGAAGCAGGACCCAACCTGTTTGTCTTTGCCTTGGATTATTAGTCGTTTAAAATCCCTTTACCGGAGATGATGGTTCCTCAGGGAAATCTGCCAAACAAGAATGAGAAAGCTCAGGTGAGAGCCAGGGTGAGGGAGGTGAGCATTGCTGGAGAAATATATACAATGTGTAGCCGTAGGGAGCCTACAAATAAGCAATCTCTCTCTCTCTCTCTCTCTCTCTCTCTCCTTCTTTCTCCGTCCTTCCTTCCTTCCTTCCTTCCTTCCTTCCTTCCTTCTTTCCTTCCTCTCATTGGATAGCCTTAATGCTAATTTTACCCTTCCACAAAAATGTTATTCTTTTATTGATCAAATTCTGAGCTAATTTAAAATGGAATTAAATAATAGTTTTCAGAACTTACCTACATTTTCCTATGTATATTATACATTGTTCAAGATAATTTATGAATGTCAACCTCAATGGACAGCTTACATTCTCCTAGTTCCTTCAAATGTGTCCTACTATAAAAGATTTTCTTTGTAACCTCTAAGGAGCATACAGACATTTAGTCAAAAGTACTACTCTTTAATTCTGAATGTCCACAGAAATGTGATATTTAGGATTCTGTTTACTTTTCTATCTTGAAATTAAAAATAAAATGTATGTCCTTCTTGGTTCTTTACCATAACTGAATTAACTAATAAATAGGTATTTTTCTGAATATTTTATTCAGACTGCAGTACTTGGAATTTCCATGAGTTTCAAGAACAGCTGTGACTTACCTGCTGCAAGCAATCACTAGCGAGTCCTTTGTTAGGGACTCCAGTTTTCAAGGAACTAAGTGTGACTTTGACATTTTTAAAAGAATCTTGGGTTGAGTCTTATAACAGAGTTCTTGACAATACAAAGTTTTCTAGTAAAAAAAAAAAATCAAATATTTCTGAAAAAAGAACCTAGTAGAATTCCTAAGGCATAACTTGAAAGGAATGGCAAATCATGTAACCTTGCCACCAATTAACCTTGACCTTAAGGCCAAACGTCAGGGCTATCCCTATAGCTAAGTCCTCCAGGTGTGGTGCTAGGATGAAAAGGTGACAATTTGGAGGACAATTTACAAGCCAGACATTATCATCAGAAATGTTGATTCTGTGTCATCCTAAGAATTTATGGAAGCCGGAAGGAAAGCAAATATGTTGTGCTAATTCAAGCAGTTACAGCTTCCTTTCCTGTTACTCTGTACAGGAAAACTCCTACAGAAGTTGTAAATCTCACCTTTCTGCAAAACTAATGAGATGATGTCACTATGTGGGGCAATGACCTCGGGGCCCTATGAACAGCAGGCAGCATTAAAAGGGGCTTCCAAAATTTTACCTGGAAACAGAAGAACTAATCAGAAAACTAGAACCAACCTCATGTCAATGGGTCATTCTTTTTCAATGGAGGTACTACCTGAACCCACAATTGTAGAAAGGAAAGTTGATTGATTTTCACACTACTAGTTTAATAGTTGTGGTAATAGATTTAGCTCTAGTCAGGAACAGTTCTTGTGTCTTCGCCATTATTTTTCATGGATTCATTTATTCAATAAGTAGTTATTGACCATCTAGACACTGAACTAGTCTCTAGGGAAACAAAAAAAGAGTAATGTACACTCCCAGGGTGTTCATCAGTTGTTAAATAAAGGTGCCATAAAAGCAAATAAAACCGGGACAAGTTCTGTGAGAGAGAAATGCTGGCCTCATGACCAAGTAGCAGGATTTGCAAAGTGCCTAACTGGCGTTCAGAGTTTCAGCTGTGTCCCTGAACCAAACTGATGCTGAAGGCCCCCAAAATGATTAAACTGAAGACCATGACCTCGTGTCTACAATACTCAACTAACCATAGACAAAACAAGGTAGGTGGTGAAAGAAAAGCCTTCAGACACACACCCCTCTGGCCTGGGCCTTGCTTTTTAAGGTTGCCATCCCTGTGATTGAACTTCATTGTTAAAGCCACTCGACTAGGTGTAAGCTTTTTATTTTACATTAAAATGGAACCCCTGGGCTTTCTGGCACATATTCTTAATTAATTAATTTCTTCTTTCATTAAACAATAGAACATAGATGGGAACTTCAGGATAAGTGTAGGATGAGGCTTCTGGATCAATTATAAATTATCAACTTGGGATGCCTAGTTATTGCCCCATTCCCCCAACCCCCACCAACATCCACAATCTCCTATGACACCTGTGTCCCTGCCAGACTCAGGCTCATCCCTAACAAAAGTCTGATTTCTAAGGAAAATCACTACAATATTTTCATGTAGATAAAAGCAGGTAAAAATCAACTTTAGGGGCAATGTTGAAGGGTAAAAATTGATATAGGTGGATTGGAGTGGGTTATAAAGCATATTATCTGCTATTGTCTTGATGAGGATAACTGAGATCTTAGTACACAGAAGGACCTTTACACATATTGTATGAATGAACATGACAAATGATAGCATAGATTAGATTAAGGTAAAAGGTATGCCCTTTTTGATTACTAATGTTTTATCTGAAACTATAAGAAGTTGACTATAAGAGTGCTTTGTATGCATTAATTCATTTGATATTGTTTATTTTATACATATAATGAAACAGAGTTTGAAAAGAAGTAAAAAACTTTCCACAGGTTTTCCTTAAGGCAACACAGTTAGTTGCTGCCTGGGTCAGAATTCAAACTCAAGTCTCAATTGATATATGTATATATTATATCATGGTAATACCTCACCACTTATATGGCCCTTATGTTCAAGCACTCTTTTTTGCCTGATATTAACTCGTGATTATTGAAAACCTAAGTGTCCTTTGAAAGGCCTGGATAAAGATGTGGTACAATAGAATATTACTCAGCCATAAAAAAGAATAAAATCTTACCATTCACAACCACATGGATGGACCTACACTGTATTATGTTGAGTGAAATAAGTCAGATAGAGAACTACAAATATAATATGATTTCACTTATAAATGGAATTTACCAAGCAAAATAAGTAAATAAACAAAACAGAAGCAAATTTATAAATACAGAGAACAAACTGATGATTACCAGATGGGAGGAGTGTTGGAACGATGAATGACAAAGGTGAAGAAGATTAAGAATTATAAATTGCCAATTATAATAATAGTCATAGGGCTATAAAGCAAAGCATAGGAAATATAGTTAATAATAATGTAATAATTATGTATGGTTTCAGACAGATACTAAACTTATAGTGTAATGACTTTGTAAGGTGTATAAATGTCTAATCACTATGTTGTATACCTGAAAGAAATATAATATTATATGTCAGGATAATTAAAAAATAAATTTATGAAATAAAAAGAATGTATGAGGAAATGGATATTACTGTATGAGGAGGAAAGAAGAAATCATTCTCAATAATGATGGCAAATAACCAGTTCTCCCCTAAATAGCTCATCAGGAGTGAAACACCTCCACTTCCTCATGGTAATCTCCTTGGGGGTAATACTGCCTATTCCACATCACCCACATCTCTGTAGAAAGTATTCAACAAAGACTACTAGTGAAGGCCATGCTATTTAGATTGTTGTTCTCAAATGTCTTTAGTTCTTAGTGGAAATCTTAAGAAATCCAAGGTCTTCTGGAAACATAGCAAATATAATAGTACTAGAGGTCCGGTACATGAAATTCATGCATGGGAGGGGGGTCCCTCACCCCGGCCTGCACTCTCTCCAACCTGGGACCCCTCGGGGGATGTCCGACTGCCAGTTTAGGATGCGGGATCAGGCCTAAGCCGGCAGTCAGACATCCCTCTCACAATCCAGGACCACTGGCTCCTAACTGCTCACCTGCCTGCCTGCCTGATCACCCCCAACCACTCTGCCTACCTGCCTAGTGCTCCTAACTGATGCCCCGCCTGCCTGATCACCACTAACTGCCTCTGCCTGCCTGCCTGATTACCCCTAACTACCCCACCCCCGCCCGCCTGCCTGATCGCCCCTAATTGCCCTCCCCTGCTGGCCTGGTCACCCCTAACCACCTCTGCCTCAGCCCTCATCGCCGTGGCTTTGTCTGGAAGGACGTCTGGATGGATGTCTGGAAGACATCCAATCTAATTAGCATATTACCCTTTTATTAGTATAGATTAGAGACACAATAGTAATTTGGATTCACCTCTTACACACCTTTTCTGGATTAGTCATGACCTGACCCTGGCCTTTGAGTTTTACTGAGGTATTTACGTGTTCCATAGAATAGTCCATAATTTCTTCTCTTTACTGCACAGGAGTTAGTGGTTGATGATAGAAGCCCAAATCAAAGGTGATATTTAAAATGGTCATCAATTATCCTATATAATAAAAGAGTAATATGCAAACTGACCCTAACAGCAGAAAGACTGGGAATGACTGGTCACTATGACACACACTGACCACCAGGGGGCAGAGGCTCAATCCAGGAGCTGCCCTCTGGTGGTCAGTAAGCTCCCACAGAGGGAGCTCTGCTCAGTCACAAGCCAGGCTGGCGGCTACCAGGACAGTGGTGGGGGGGGGAGCCTCTCACGCCTCCTCAGCAGCGCTAAGGATATCCGACTGCAGCTTAGGCCTGCTCCCTGCTGGCAAGTGGACATCCCCTGAGGGCTCCTGGGCTGCCAGAGGGATGTCTGATTGCCAGCTTAGGCCCAATCCCCCCAAGGAGTGGGCCTAAGCCAGCTGGTGCTCATCCCCCAGGGGTCCCAGACTGCAAGAGGGCACAGGCCGGGCTGAGGGACCCTCCCCCCCAGTGCACAAATTTTTGTGCACTGGGTCTCTAGTCTATATATATAAAAGGCTAATATGCTAAGTGTCCATCTGACCAGTAGCTATGACACACACTGACCACTAGGGGGCAGACACTCAATGCAGGAGCTGCAGAGCTACAATGACTTGGCAGTGGCGGTTCTGCAGTGATGCACCCCAAAACCAGAGAGGAGGGAAGTGGGCCTAAGCCAGCTGGTGCTCATCCCCCAGGGGTCCCAGACTGCAAGAGGGCACAGGCCGGGCTGAGGGACCCTCCCCCCCAGTGCACAAATTTTTGTGCACTGGGTCTCTAGTCTATATATATAAAAGGCTAATATGCTAAGTGTCCATCTGACCAGTAGCTATGACACACACTGACCACTAGGGGGCAGACACTCAATGCAGGAGCTGCAGAGCTACAATGACTTGGCAGTGGCGGTTCTGCAGTGATGCACCCCAAAACCAGAGAGGAGGGAGCCCAGTTCCTCATGGGGCCACACGATTCCACCTTGGCTATGGGTTATGTTGTTGCTGGGGCACTGTCATCCCCGAATCTGGTTTACTGCACACTTGCGTCACATCCTATATGATAGCAATTTTGCAGAGTACCCTCTCGCACTCTGGGACTGCTCGGGGGATGTCGGAGAGCTGGTTTTGGCCCGATCCTCGCAGGCCAGGCTGAGGGACTCCACTTGCCAGAGGGACCTCGCTCACTCTGCAGATGCCCTGTGAGCCACGGTGCCACCCCAGTTGCAGCTGGCCAGGGAGGGACCGCAGGAGGTTGGCTCCAGGGTGTTTCCAGCCCGTCTCTCCCAGTCCCGCCCCGCTCCACTGGCCACCTTCTAATTTCCTTTCAATGTGCATGAACCTGTGCACCAGATCACTAGTTTATTGATAGTTACCAATAAACATCAGACCCAATTGGAAAGAATCACAGTTATGAATACCCAATACCACTGTTCCAAGGCTTACCTATTAAATATCAGCTCTTCCTGAACTTAGATTCAGACCAGTGTTTCCATCATTTCTATGGAATGAAGATTAATCACAACGTAACAATGTGGCATGCACACACGTGCTCACGAACCTGAACAAATACCTGAATTTTGTCCTTCAAATGAAGCAATCACCTCAGGAGTATAACACAATTATTTAATGTGCTGTCATTTTTGCTCAAAACACTTTTAAAATTCCTCTTGGAATTGCCTTCAGGGTCAGTTTATGAACAACAAAAGATAATTTATCTTTTTTATAGTCACCCCTCATTTTTGACAAATTTATAATACCTACCTTCATTACCCTTAATCAGAAACAGCTCTCTATAATTTCTGGCTGTTTCCAAAAATCAACCCAACTTTCAAAAGACAAATATGTGTCCCAATTAAGTCCCAAATGCAAGCAAACAAATAGGATACAAACTATGAAAGAAACTAAAAGGAAAGTGAAATTATATATACCAAAGGTCCCATAAGAAAAGGTACAGTCTTTTGTTATTCAAACTTTGAGACAATGTACCACATCTACATTTCCATCCACAGGAAAAGCCCTTCTTACTCAAGCTGCCATGTTTTGGACCCTGTGACTGGACTATCCAAACTTCACCCTCATTTACAGAGCATTGGACCAGTGGTGTACATCTAATTCAAGACAACCAATCTGCAGCTGGCCAATACCTGTGGTCTGGTTAAAAAAATGAGTGGGGCCAATAGGAATCTCAATTTTGAGATATGAATTAAGAAACATAAAAGTAAATTTTCAGCACTGTGGAAGTTGAAGTTGAAAAGTGATAATATGATAGGTGGAAGTGCAGAGTAAGCAGACAGAGGAGTAGAAAGGAGTAGAAATATGGTAAACAGGAAAAACGGACCAGTGGAGACAGGAGCATGGAGCTTGTGGCCACGGAGAAGCAGGTATGCTTTAGGAGACCACAATGAGCACTCCTAGATTGTCTTCCCAGCATTGATTCTCTTCTTAGCAACCCTGATGGTCATTTAGGCAACTATGTGATTCTGAGCATGTGACTTCAACCATTCTATCAGAGTGAAACAATGACCCAAGTTAAGCCAACAAGCACATAATCAGCTGGCCATGGAGATTGGCTTAAGGGTGGGAATGCAGTCCAAGCAATTATGGTGCATATCAAGATTTTTGTTATGAATGCTAGACAAGAAACCCTCTCTATTTTCCCAGCCGGAAGTAAGAAAAGTGTATTTCTGAGAGCTCTTGGTAACCATTTTGGAATCTCAAAGTTGGTCAACCTTGGGATAAAGCTGACACCATGGAAATAACAATAGAGCAGTGGTTCTCAACCTTGGCTGCATATTGGAATCACCTGGGAATCTTTTTAAAATCCTGATTTCTGGGCCTCATCCTCCAGAAATTCTGTTTCTTTGTTATGGGGTGGGGCCACAACGGCAGCAGCAGGCAAGCAAGCTACCAAGGACAGGGATATAAGAGTGAGCACCTCCTGCCAACCCAGAGCCTCTTGGGTGGGGCCACATTAGTAACAAAGAAACAGAATTTCCAGAGGATGAGGCCCAGAAATCAGGATTTTAAAAAGAGTCCCAGGTGACTCTAATGTGCAGCCAAGGTTGAGAACCGCTGACAATAGAGACAAAGATAAAAAGACATGGGCTTTAGTGTTATTTTGGAGCTGCTAGATCAAACTGCTTCTGAAGCTATAGATCTGCCTCTTGTTTTTTAAACTTAAACCACTCAGTACCCTTGATTGTTTAAGCCAGTTTGATTGCTTTTCTTACTTGCAAACAAAAGCATGTTTGACACAGAGAGGAGACAAAATCCTGTCTACAGGAACTCTTTAATTCCCAAAATTTCAGCTTCAATTCCAGTCTATGCTTATTCTCCAAAATAAAGCCTCTTTTGAAAGCCAGCGTGAGTAAAATTTTGCTTTTATAACCCCAACAGCCAATCTAGATGCATAATGTGATTGAGAAAATCATTATGAAACGATTACTTTCATGTTTTCTAAATGGATTTTATTCTGATATTCAGTGTCTTATATTTCTCATTTTATTCCAGAACCCAATAATCTTTTTTTTCATTATTTAAAATGAAATATCCTATGATTAATGATAGTAGATATTTTAAAACTACAGATTCCCAATGAATTTATTCATTAAATCCTGATAAATAAATTATAAATATTTTTAATAATAAGTTTTACTTATTAAAAAATTTACTCAACTAAAAAGGATCTAAAGTCAAAAGTAAAATTCACTCCCCAGAATCCCAGACCCATTTCTCAGATATCATTGTACAGGTAAAGTTTGTATTCTTCTAGATCCTTTGTCAATGCATGTTTGTAAATTTTAAACTAATAATGGAAAGATACCATGCATGTTGTTCTTAAAATAGTTTGCATTTTTCTTGGGATATACAGTGGGTCCTTGACTTACGAGTTTAATTCGTTCCGAGACTGAGCTCGTTAAGGGGCTCCTTAAGGAGCCCGTTAATTCAAATTACTCCGTCAACTCAATGCAAAAAACAGGCTGGGAGATAGCTCCTATCTCAAAAAACTCCTTAGTCAGGGCACTCATCAGTCAAGGCCCCACTATATTCCTAGAAGTGGGATATATGCACCCCTATGTTCATAGCAGCACAATTTACCATAACGAAGATCTGGAAACAGCCTAAGTGCCCATCAGTAGATGAATGGATTAGGAAACTGTGGTACATCTACATGATGGAATACTATGCTGTTGTAAAAAAGAAGGAATCAGCAAGGGGAAGGTCAAGGAGAGAAAAAAATAAAGGAGGCATATGTAATACTCTTTATAATACTTTAAGCAATAAAGCAATTTTAAAAAAATTGCTTGCTTTTTTTTTATACTCAGCAGTATATTGTGGGCATCTTTACACATCATTCTCATTTATTTTCATGGCTGTGCCATACTTTATTTAACTTTTCTTCTATTGATGAATATTTTGGTTGTCTCCAATTCTTTTATGGTAATACAAATAATACCACAGTGAACATTCTATACACATTACCTTATACACTTGTAAAATATTTTTGGCAGGATAATTTTTTAGAAGAGTATTATTAATTTGAAAGATATACATATTTTAAATTTTGGTAGACTCCTTCTAATTGTCCTCCAAAAGAATTATACCACTTTACTCTCTCACCAATGACAATATCATCAACGTATTAACATATTCTTCATCATTATATCTTGAGCTTAAGATATAATAAAAGCAACATCTTGAAGTGTAAGGGAAATTCCAAAGCAGATATGATATTAACTAAATTTTTTTATGAAGTTTGATGAATGCAATAGTTTTCTAGGGATTTAGACAAAATCATGTCCAAACATTCAGGAACATTAATAAAAGGCAGGTTTGGATACTCAAGAATACCATAAGAAAAATTAGGTGAATAATGTTAAAACAGTTTTATAACAGACACTTGTCATTTCCTCTATAGATTGATGAGGCCTTGGACCCTATGGCCAATCTAAAACCAAAGAGAATTATTTTAAATCCTACTTCCTTCCTTTGAAAAGTTTGGGGTTTTCAGTAGTAAGAAATCCATGTAAGATAATTCTTTCAAAGGTAGATATTCCAATTAATGTAAAAATCCATCGCATCAAATGAAGCAAATATTTATTGAAAGCATTTTATAAACCTCTGTGGCAGGTGGTCCAAATTGAGAGCATCCTCAATGAGGATCAAAATGACATTATTTTGCCTCCTAGCAAAGATTATACAGAGTATTAACTCCGGTACCTTCAGTTTGCAAATGAAGTGACTAATTGTGAATATATTCACACTGGAAATCTTTGTAGAGTTTCTTCCCTATGCCCAGCTCTCAATCCCAACAACTAGGGAATGCTAGTATTTGGTGGAGTGGATGATTGGGAGGCAAAAGCTTATCTAATGATAAGGCAGCCAGAAGCTACAGCACTAACATACCACTTACTCTCAGTACCTACTGAGCCTGTTTTTCTTAATCATCTCCTGCTAAAAGGCTTGAGGCCAATCTTCATGTTCAAAGAATACATTATGCCAGAAAGTGCTGAGTCCCAAACAAAATGAACCCAAAGAGACCCACACCAAGACACATCATAATCAAAATGCAAAAGGTTAAAGACAAAATCATAAAAGCATCAAGAGAAAAGCAGTTAGTTACCTACAACTGAGCTCCCATAAGACCACCAGCTGAATTTTCAACAGAAATTTTGCAGGCCAGAGGGGATTGGCAAGAAATATTCACAGTGATAAAAAGCAAGGACCTACAATCAAGATTACTATACCCAGAAAAGCTGTTTTTATAATCAAAGGACAGATAAAGAGCTTCCAAGACAAGAAAAACTAAAGGAGTTCATCACCACCAAACCAGATTATATGAAATGTTAAAGGGTCTTCTTTAAGAAAAAGAAGAAAAGATAAAAATTATAAATAATAAAATGGGAATAAATACATATCTATCAACAATTGGATCTAAAGAAAGAATTTAACAAATAAGCATAACAGAAATAGACTCAGATACGGAGAACATTTTGATGGTTGCTTTATGGGAAGGGGCATAAAGAGATGGGTGAGAAAAAGTAAAAAGATTAAAAAGCACAAGTTGGTAGTAACAGAATAGTCACGAGGATGTAAAATACAGCATGGGCAATATAGTCAATAATATTCTAATAACTATGTATGGTGTAAGATGGGTGGGAGATTTATCAAGATGATCATGTAGTAAGTTATGTAATGTCTAATCATTGGGGTGTATACCTGAAATGAATATAATAATGTATGCCAACTGTAATTGAAAAATAGAATGATTTAAAAAAAAGAATATAATATGTCAGAACATAACCAATTTACTTGTCTGTTTTGATGCCCTGGCTTGAAAGATCTGAATCCCATCAAATATTGGCTGTTTATTAGAGACACCTGGGCTATACTATTTCACATAAACAAAAGAAGAAAGATACCATAGAGTTTAGAAACCAGAAGAAACACTAAACTAGAGACTGCAGGACCCAACTACAATATAAAAATCTTAGTGGAAGAACCACCCTGGAAAATCTCTGCTTGCTTTTGACTTCAAAAGCTCACCTTATCTCTTTTCTCAGAGAATCCATTTTTTTAGAATACAGCATGCTAGGTTCTTAGCCTGTATGGAATAAATCTGGCTTGTATATGCTGGTGGCAACTCTTTGAGATATTGGTAGAATAGAGCTGTTTTAAACAGAAGCCAAAAATAACCCCCAAATCTTCCCAATGACCCTGGTTATTTTATGTTTCACATATAGTGAATTTTATAGAGATGCTAATCAAAATCTAAATTTTATATTTTATGTTTAAGATGTAACCTATAAATAAAATAGTCTTAAAGCTCTATTATATTACTTGCATTCTTCTTCCTAAAAATTTTGACACTAAATAGGGATTTTCCTATATTTATTAGAATCCCAAATATGCAATTTCATGTTTTCCTCTTTATAAAAGTACAAAAATAATCTAATGGGGAATATGATAGGACAATTCAAATTAGAATGAGACAATCATGGCTTGGCCATAAGGAAGAAAATAGAATTAGCACAATAAACTTGGCTTTGAAGTCCCAAATCCTTGCTGATGACAGAAAGCTAGGAGTGCTATTGAAACAACAGCCTTAAGCTACCAATGGGGAAAATCTCTCTGGATACTTACTCCCCACCCTCTGCATCTCAGCGGTTCATAGCCCATTCACTTCACACTCAGCTCACCCCTGTCCTCCACAGTACACACAACCAGACTTCAGTAAGAAGTCAGCTGCGCTATAAACATCAATACACAATCCAATGGAGGATGCTTCATTCTGAAACAAAATCAGAGCTGAGGGTGATATGAGCAAAGAGAGGGTTAGGGTTAGCAAGACATCGTTAATTAATTTATTGAATATATTTTTATTGATTTCAGAGAGGAAAGGCGAGGAAGAGAGAGATAACAAGATCAATAACGTGAGTGAATCATTGATTAGCTGCCTCTTATACGTCCCCAACTGGGGATCTAGCTTGCAACCCAGGCATGTAGCCTTGACTGTAATTGAACCCAGGACCCCTCAGTCCACAGGCCGACATTGTAGCCACTGAGGCAAACCAGCTAGGGCTAGCAAGATTTAGTTTAGATCAAAGCCCTTTTGAACCAGTAAAAGAGCTACAAAGAAAGATGAATGAAAACCTGTTTCCTACAGTATTAAATAATCAGTAAGTCCCAGAAGTGTGGAGTCTGTTTATGTGCTAAACACTGTCATGTGTACTGCTGAAGAAGGTTTATTTCCTAGACAAGCTACCCTCTTGCTCTGTGTTGTATATGACAATGCAGTGAAACCTTGAAATAGGTGAAATTTGAACACTTCAAAGAAAATAAGTAAAATCAAAAGGAGTATAAATATTGATAAACACAATTTTTCATCCACACCTTCTAAATATTAGTAGACTTTCCTCATTAACCATTTAGTCATTTGAGAAATATTTTTAAAAATAAAGTTAAAGGGGTGTTTTTTAAGCATTTTTTTTGAAAGCACCAGAATTTGAATTTGATGTGTTTTGAATTTTATTTATTGTAGGGGGCAAAAATACTTTAGATTTGGTATGAAAGTACATACAAATTTTGAGAAATTTTTCAAATGATCTGACCTTTAAAGGCATGGGAATCTAACCTGGTCCAACTTTCTTGTAAAGTTTTCAGTATTTTCTGTTTGCAGTGATGTTTGGGGGGCCCAGAAAGGAGAGTCGATTTATTGGATGGTGTCTGGACTCAGAGAACTTTTGTGCTTTAGTTATCTTGCTTTGATGAAAATAAGGTCTCTATTGTTCTGGTTTTTTAAATATTATGTTTATGCAACTTGTTTGTTTTTCAGAAATGTTGAGAGTGAGGCCTGTGAGAGGCATGATCTAGTGGGTCTGATTTATTTCTTCATTCATCTGCTTACACCTTGCTCAGAATGTCCAAAACCTGACCACCCAAGTGACTGATGTCACTGGGCTTAGAATAATCTCTTCTTTTGTTTTATTTCCTACCATGAAAGCATCGAGAACAAATATTTGAAGGCATTTAGAAGAAATTTTATTCTCTCAAACTTTGCCCTCTCCTAGAAAATAAATAATTAAATGCATCCAAAGCAAGAGAGCAGAGGGGAGTGAAGGCGAGTAAATGAAACACTCAATGTGGAGGTTTTATTGAAAGGTCCTTGTGGTATTTTGCTTTTGAAATGTATTTAGCACAGACTTTAAGGATTGGCAATTTGTTTAAAGAAATGGGTAAAATATTTAAAACCACCACTTTATTTAAACTATTGTGCCTCCTTCAGTAAACATTCAGTACATGATTGAACCCTGTATGAACTTGTGCTTTTGCTGGTTAAATAGAATCTAAGCTTAAAATGAAAGGGGGCTGCTATTGAGAAAGGCACAAAAACTTACATGTGCATTTTTTTTTGCCCACACACAAGCATTTACCCCCAAAAAATATCACGTGAGTGGGATCCTTTATTAAAATGCCCCTACTTCCCACCCCCCACCTTAGCCTCAAAGTGCTAAACTGAAAGCAAGCTGTTAACAGAAATGAGTAATTATTGAAGCTCTAACAGGCAGCTTTCATTGAAGTTGATTACAGCAGCCATATAATCACTTTTACGGATGCTGTAATCACAGTAGCAGGGAATGCTTCACTTGGTTCTTATTGTTTTCGCTCAGGGTGGAGGTAGGGGGCCTGCAAGAAGCCCGCTTTACCGCCTCGGTACAATTTCTGCTGCAAAAGAAATCTACGCAGCCCTGAATGGAGTTGAGAATCATTTATTCTTTCTTTATTAGCATTTTCTCCTTCCTTACACAAGGGTCTGTTGGAGTCAGGAAATTGCTGTTATTCAATATGCAAGCCAGAGGTTGTAATGACCGCTTGGAAGGGTATGACCAACAATTACAGCCCTTAATGAATAGGGGTAATCTAGTTGAGACTAAACACTAGTAGCGACTCTGGGCTGTCTCTGGTTAAATTAAAAGAACAGCAATGCAAAGGAAGTTAACAAGAATTAATTAGTTAGATCGAACTGAAAACCTACTCATTAGAGATGTTATAGGCAAAGTAAAAGCCTATCTTCACTGCAATTAGGTAGACAAATGAATTGTACAACTGACTGACTCACACCTGCTAACAGCTGAGGGCTATAGTGCTATGTATGGGATCCACTTTTTCCAGTTCATGCATACTTGCATAGTTTAATGGGTCTTACATTCTCGAATTAGCTTCCATTCCTTTAGATTTTTACTTGGATGTTTAATCTAAATATGTATGGGTAGCTTCACTGCAGCAGGGACTTAACAAGTGCTGACGGAGGAGGGCATAGGATGTGTTTCGAGCCTCCTGAAGAGGGGTTGTCTTGCTTAGAAAGGGCCCAGAGCAGGGTCTCCTGAGCACTTCTCAAAGGAAGGAACTGCCTCTTGTATGGTCTCTGTTTCCAGAGAGGTCTGTTAGTTAATGATTTAATCTTAAATCATTAAAAGAAAGTCTGTGGCACCTGCATGTTAGAAGCAAATAAATATTAGAAATACGAAAGTAAACTCTAGAAAGATTTATAAAGCAGTTGTCATTTTTAATGACGCAGAGGGCTGGGAGTTATGCATGGTTGGGGGGAGGCGCCAGGGCAAAAATGTCTGCTTTGCTTTTGGAGGGTGTGCAACAGATAAGGAAAAGAGAATCCCTGGAAATCTTAAGCCGAGACCTTTCTGGGAGTTGTTATCATAATTTTGCACACTGTTATTTTTTCCAGATGTTTCTCTGGTCTTTTTCTACCTATTGCTTTTAAGCTTCCTGGCTTTGTTGCACAGTCCCTGAAAGCTTTCACTGCCTGACATATTTGCTCCTGCACTCCAGTTTGGAATGGACATTTAAAGTCAGAGAAGTAGGCGAAAGAATTCTGGAAGTGGATTCATCTGCTTATATTTATGAGTGCAGCGACAGGCTAGGGGGAACCTGGTTCATCCTGGAATGGTGGTGTGGAACACGAATCAGGAGTCAGAAGTTCAGTTACAGAACTGCCCCGGTGTCTCAGGATGAACTTGGAATAACCTCTTGGTGACCCATATTTTTGCCTTTTTAATAGGGGTGATCACCAAGGTTTCCAAAATTTATGGATCAGTCACAGGGGGAAAATTTCTACTAGTCCCCCTTTCACCACCTCTTAATCACTTCCCCACTACCAGCCAGATTGCTCTCTGCAATGGCACCAGGAAGTTGTTTTGGCACCGGACTCCCTCGCAATTTTCTCTCTTGTCAGTAGGGGCAGAGGACAGACCCGGCAAGCAGGAGTCCAGATCTGCTCCTCAAGCCACTTCCCTCACCACTGTCGTCCCTTCCAGGATGCCCCCTGTTGATGAGACTGGGGAAAGGGACTCTAAACAGGCTTCTAAAGACAAGTGTTGAACCATCACTGGAAGCCATTGGTGAGTAGGTTTCTGAAGTCCAATCACCTTCTGAGAGTCACGGTTTCAAGTCTGTAGAAAGGGACTCATGAGTGCAGGAGTTGTAGCCTTTCACTGGCATTATTTTATGTTAATAGCAGTCACAAAGCCCAGTGTAACTCAAGTGCCCTCCTGAGCTGCCTTAACCTCTAAGCCTCCAGAGTGAAAGCCATTGAGCAAAAGCTTCTTTGACATTTTAGCCACTTCTGCTAATACACAATAAGCATGCAAGTAATTAGAGACTAGTTTAGTTTATTTAACGCAGCTCCTCCTTGCTCTAAGCCAAAGAAAGCCCTCAGGATGCTGCCCAATCATAGGTCAGAAATAAATGTCTAAGGCAACAATGTGGAGAAAGGCTGCAGAGAGACAAAACAGAAAGAAAGAAAGTCCCTCTTCAACTAAGAGTAAAGAGCACAAACCATGAACATGCTTAGAGGAGTCAAAATTGGAAATTTTCCCATATTATGTGAGAGCCAGATCGGAGGGGCAAGACAGTTGAGAGCTTTTAGGGTTCTCATCCCACAGGCAACTCGGAAACCGTGGGAGAGTCCCCTAGGACAGGAGTCACATTGTTAGGAGCCTCACCAATGGCTCTGTCCCATCATGTCATTTTCCTTCCTACAACTGTTGGACTGCTGACGGCTTTGGCCTTTTCTGTAAGGTTCACTCATTTCCATTTATCTAGGTCTAAAGTCAGCCCTTTGGTGAGAAACTCCCCATTTTCCCAGAGCAGTCCCAGCAAGAATGGTGGAACTCTGGTCCAGCTGTTCACTTGGCAACAAGCTCTCCTTTCCAAATCTATCAGGCCACTCAGATTTCCATATGCCCAGATGGAAAGCACCGCCTGGTTCTGTTTGACAAAGAATCTTATATTAGTTTCCTGGAACTGCAGTCAGAACCAGCTCTGGAGGCCACAAGCCTAGGGGCTCTAGAGGAGAATTATTCCTTGCCTCTTCTAGCTTCTGTTGGCCCCAGGGATTCCTTGGCTTAGTCAACATAAATCCAAGTTCTACTTCTACCTTCGCATGACTTTCTCCTAGATGGGTCTCCAATATCCTTCTTCTTTTTCTTATAAAGACACAAGTAACTGAATTTAGGGCCCACTCTCAGTCCAGGATGATCTGATCTTGAAATCCTCACCTTAATTACATCTACATGTGGACCCTTACTCCTTATAAGGTCACATTCTGAGGTTTGGGGTGGACAAAGTATTTGAGAGCCTTCTACAGGACTATATCAAGATGTTGGTTCTTTAATCTAAGGCCTCACTTCACAAAGTGTGTTCTGTGGCACGCTAGTCCCTTGAGATTTTTTCAACAAGGAAAAAAAGAAAAAGAGTTAAGATGTTCAGATGTTCTGTGGTCAAGTTAATTTGGAAAAGCTGCATTCTCTCTTGAAGAGTCACAAATCATAGTGGCTCATTAAAGATTTGAAATGTCCTGCAGTTAGGAAGCTGTTTAACTTTGTCAGTCATTGTTTCTTCAAACTTAATTGACCAAAAAGAGCTGCTTCTTCTTCTTCTTTTTTTTTAAAGTAACACAATATTAATGGCCACGGAATGCACTGTGAAGAGCAGGACTCACAACCTTCAGTAAAAAAATATGAGCTTCAAACCTCAAGCCTCTATTGCCTAGTCTTTTCTGAAATTTTTCTGAGAATTCACCGGCAGTCCATGGCTAACCCCTTCCATCTCATTTGTTTACCAAGTTTTAAACAAGCCCAATTATAGCACAACCTCATATCACATAGATTCAGCCAGATGGTAGGTCTGGTCTCCTGAAACAGAATAACTTTCATTCATTACACCATGATCTTTTAAAATCTCTGCAAGGAGTTAGTTGGCTCTAATCCAAGCATTATGAGGAAAAAAATAATTTTGTAATTTTTCATTATTTCTTGGTCCAAAGTTTCCTCCTGATTGGTGTTTAGGCTTTGTGGTATCTGATACCTTTTAATTCAAAATAAGAGTAAGTGTCAAGGGAATAAAGTTCTGATCCTGATTCTACCAACAAAAGACCTGTAAAACTTTATGCAAATTACTCAATCTTACAGAAGAACTTCAGTTTCTTAATGTAAAACAATGTGTTTATTTCAGCCTAACCACCTCATGAGATTATTTTGAAGCTCACATTTGAAAATAGATATGAGAACATTTTACCAGCTTTAGAAAACAATTATCTCCTAAGTAATTTGTTATTAAACTGTGTTTGGCTAAGTAAGTTGGGAATAACAATATTTTGTGAAAAAAATTAAGGCAGAACCTGTTAAAATAACAGTACTTATGTATAAATTATACTTCAGCCAATAATGTTCATTAATAGTGCTTTAGAAATAGCAAAATCCTTAGTATACCTTGAGAAAAGGAAAGACGGAAGGAAGGAAGGAAGGAAGGAAGGAAGGAAGGAAGGAAGGAAGGAAGGAAGGAAGGAAAGAAGGAAGGAGCATACAGGCCTAGGAAGGAATGAAGGAAGGAAGGAAGGAAGGAAGGAAGGAAGGAAAGAAGGAAGGGGAAGTGAAGAAGGAAAAGAAGGGGAGGGAGGGAGGGAGGGAAAAGAATAAGGCGGCTTTTGAATATCCCCTTTCGGTGGGAAACCTGGTCCTTTCCATCGCCCCTTGGCATGAAATGTTAGGTCCTTAATCTCGCTTCAGGCGCTGAGCACTGATGCCTCCAGTGAGCAGCACACC
>NW_006288633.1:1420055-1420581 GCF_000327345.1 Myotis davidii
CAAGCAGCAGGCTGCATGGTATGACCAGGCTGGTGGGGGGGTGGGGTAGGGAGGCGGGGGGAGGCAGTTTGGGGCACCAGGCCGGTGAGAGGGGGGCAGTTGAGGGTGATCAGGACAGCAGGCAGAGGCAGTTAGGGGTGATCAGACCAGCAAGGGGGAAATTAGTGGCAACTAGGCCGGCATGGGGGGCAGTGAAGGGCAATCAGGCCAGCAGGCAGGTGAGCAGTTAGGAGACAGCAGTCCAGGATTGTGAGAGGGATGTCTGACTCCCAGTTATTGGGCCTAAACTGGCAGTCGGATATCCCCCGAGGGGGTCCCAGATTGGAGAGGGTGCAGGCTGGGCTGAGGGACAACCCTCCCTCAGTGCACAGATTTTGTGCACTGGGCCTCTAGTATTAAATAAATAACATCTTAGAAGTTGCTTAGAAAAGAAGACAGTGAGACTATAAGATTCAGGATAGTTACATGTCCAGACTTTTATTTTTCTTCTGTGTTTTTTTTTTTTTTTATCCTCTCTATGTAGTTT
>NW_006288633.1:1423874-1425568 GCF_000327345.1 Myotis davidii
ACTTTCTTAATGTAAAACAATGTGTTTATTTCAGCCTAACCACCTCATGAGATTATTTTGAAGCTCACATTTGAAAATAGATATGAGAACATTTTACCAGCTTTAGAAAACAATTATCTCCTAAGTAATTTGTTATTAAACTGTGTTTGGCTAAGTAAGTTGGGAATAACAATATTTTGTGAAAAAAATTAAGGCAGAACCTGTTAAAATAACAGTACTTATGTATAAATTATACTTCAGCCAATAATGTTCATTAATAGTGCTTTAGAAATAGCAAAATCCTTTAGTATACCTTGAGAAAAGGAAAGACGGAAGGAAGGAAGGAAGGAAGGAAGGAAGGAAGGAAGGAAGGAAGGAAGGAAGGAAGGAAGGAAAGAAGGAAGGAGCATACAGGCCTACCTGGGACTTACTTCCTGGAAATGCAACCAATGCAGTGGCCCAGGGCCTCATACTTAAAAGAGACCCACATTTGGCTTAATGCTCTGTCACTGTCACTGTCTTAATAATTTTTGAACAAGAGGCCATGAATTTTCACTTTACGCTGGACTCCCCAAATCATATAGCCTGTCCTTGGCCCAACCTTTCTTCCCTCATAATCTGTGAGAAAATTATTGAGAGACCCCTTCTAGCTGAAACTAGACAACATTCCAACTAAATTGATTCTACAATTTCATTTCTGCAAGTAAAGCTTACCATTAAGGAACCTCATTCCAGTTCACCAAATACTAAAAACCAGTCTTTGGAACTGCTCCAAGTCCTGAGTCCCTTCATATTTTAAGTTTACGCATTTTGAAAAAACCCAGGCCACAAAGCCAGCTAGAACATTTTAAATTATGGGTGTGGCCTAAGTGTTATTTTTAAGCCAGTAAATGAATCCTTTCAAAGATTGAACTCTTACAAAGTTACTTCTGTGCTGAAAGCTTTTTAATAATCAGAAAATGGGAATTTACAATAAAAATGTTGACACAAGCCCACTCCAGGGACAGAGTTTCTCTGCTCTAAGTATATAGCACATGGGCAGTATGGTAACATGGGCAACAACCCATAACTGACAAGAAACAGGCTGAGCAGGCATGGAGGTCAGAGTTCGTGAAGTTGGGATGGAGTGTCACTGGACTTTGCTGTACATTCTTGCCAATTCTGTTTTCCAATGCTGGCCTATAATCTATCTATATAAAAGCCTAAGTGACCATCGCAACCAAATGGACTACCAAACAGGCTGTGTGGAGTGACCGGGCCGGCAGAGGGGTTAGTGAGGGACAACCAAATGACTGAATGACAGGCTGTGTGGAGTGACCAGGCTGGTGGGAGGGCCGTGAGGGGAGACCAGGCTGGCAGGGTGGCAGTAAGAGGCCACCAGGCCAACGGTGGGGGGAGGGGAGTTGGGGGTGGCCAGGTTGGTATCAGGACAGCGGGCAGAGGCAGTTAGGGGTGAGCAGACCAGCAAGGGGGAAATTAGTGGCAACTAGGCCGGCATGGGGGGCAGTGAAGGGCAATCAGGCCAGCAGGCAGGTGAGCAGTTAGGAGCCAGCAGTCCCGGATTGCGAGAGGGATGTCCAACTGCCGGTTTAGGCCCGATCCCTGTGGACATCCCTCTTGCAATCCAGGACCACTGGCTCCTAACTTCTCACCTGCCTGCCTGCCTGATCACCCCTAACTGCCTCTGCTTGCCGGCCTCATGCCCCTAACTGCTC
>NW_006288633.1:1425685-1443907 GCF_000327345.1 Myotis davidii
GGGGGCAGTGGAGGGCAATCAGGCCAGCAGGCAGGTGAGCAGTTAGGAGACAGCAGTCCAGGATTGTGAGAGGGATGTCTGACTCCCAGTTATTGGGCCTAAACTGGCAGTCGGATATCCCCCGAGGGGTCCTGGATTGGAGAGGGTACAGGCTGGGCTGAGGGGACCCTTCCCCCCAACCCCATGCATGAATTTCATGCTCCGGGTCTCTAGTCCTATATAATAAGGAGCTAATATGCTAATTAGACCAAACAGCAGAACAACCATCCTCTGGACAACCTTCCAAATGAAGCCGGGGCTGTGAGGGCCGAGTCCCTTGCATGAATTTTGTGCATCGAGCCTCTAGTTTATAATAACCAGGTATATTCAGACTTTACTCCTTTTATTTTATTTACTTTAAGGTGAGAATGAGAATAGTGTCGGGCTCTGTAGTTTCTCACTCTGAGAGAGATAAAGTTTAAGAAGGCTTTGTCATACAGAGGTTGTCTTTAATTTGATGATAGAGTTTATTGAGTCATTTTTAGTGAACACTGACTTCTTTCTGTTTCTTCCTCTCACATATTTGTTTCTTTCATGGTACTTTTAACCTTGGAAATTTAGACATTATTTAATATTTTTCATGATTTTGTCCTTTCAGATTCAGAAAGCAGTTAACCCATCCCCACCCCCATCTTCAATTTTTCACAGAGTGGAACTGCATTGCTACTTTTCTTTAATGGCAATGACAATCGCTTAATTTATGTGGCACTGCATGTTGCCAAGCCATCTCAGTTTGTATCCCATCCACATTGCTGATGATGGCACATCTCACAACAATACTTGTTAGTGGCTGGGACTGATTCAACAGATGGAGTCCAAAACAGTGTTTACACCAGTTCTATAAAAATAGTGCTATTAAAACACATTGGCAATTTTCTGGTAGATTGAAGGAAAAAAAAAAAAAAGGATGTACTTATCATTAAGATTAGTTTTCCCCATAAGATTTTGAAAATGTTAAGGGAGATTAATCTCAGACCCCCCCAAAAAATTTTTAAAAATAATAATAAATAATTGGTATGGATAAGGAAAAGTGGATATTCAAATGGAGAAAAACTTCTCATAGAGACACAGAGACTAAATATGAGACTTTGGTTTAACCAAACTACCTAGGATTTTGAGTAAAATCATAATACTTCTCAGGCAGTAATTGGTATCCTTGCCATCCATCAGAAGTAAATAAGAGCTATCATCACCGTTCAGATTTAACAGGCAGTTGAAAAACTTCACTATGGGCCAGGTCACATTGTGACTTTGAAGCTAAGCAGGCCCTACATGGAACCCACAGAAATCCTGAAATCTTAATTTTTTATTTTGTTTTTAACGTAGGAGTCATCTATTTCAGCACTATCCAATAGAATTTCTGCAATGCTGGATATGATCTAAATCTACATTGTCCAACATGATCGCCATTAGCCACAAATGTTCCTAGACATTCTAAATGTGGCTATTGCCATTTAGGAATTACATTTTTAATTTAAATTAATTTAAGTTAAAATGGCCACAAGTGACTAATTGCCACTTTATTGGACAGCATAGACTCTAATTCAACTGTTCTGGTTTACAAAGAGGATTGCAGCTTAGGGAGTTTCAGGGCCTTGTGCAAAGTCTCATACCAACTTAATGAAAAAACAATTAATATCAGAAAAGGGGGCTGACTCCTGTCTGCTCAGCTCTGTTTCCCAGTCCCTGGGTCCATACAAAGCCCAAAGGGGCTCAGAATGAAGTGCAAAAGATCAGGGTAACATCCTATGTTTTACATAAAGGCTCAACTGAGTCAAGTTTTAACTTCTTATAAATATTTATTGATGTTATGGTTTTCCATATTATCATATATACAAATTCCAAATATATTTTTAAAGCTATTGAAGAGATGAGACAAGTTAAAAATTGGCAACTCTCTTGGTCTCCCAATTTGTTTTCTTTTTCTTTTTTTCTTAATATATATTTTATTGATTTCAGAGAGGAATAGAGAGGGAGAGATAGAAACATCAATGATGAGAGAGAATCACTGATCAGCTGCCTCCTCATGCCCCACCCTAGGGATCAAGCCAACAACCCAGGCATATGCCCTGACAGGAATCTAACCATGACCTCCTCATTCATAGGTCAATGCTCAACAAAGCTGTTTTCTTTTTTGAATTTTACTGGTTTAGGACGTGTAAATTTAAAGTCTAGAACCAGGTATTAAACTCCAGGTAGGCAGCTCACCAGAGTCAGGTGTATCCTCTAATTATGTCATAATTTCTCAGAAAGCAATCATTTCTCTTTCAAAACCTCCACAATGTATACAAAATTGCTAGGTATTTAATAGACATTGAATAATTTCTCACTGAACAGAATTAGATTTTAAAATGGTGTCCTCTCTCATAAAGCAAATGTTCACGTTGTCTGAGAGAAATGATATTTTAAATGATTGTCAGTCATTAACTCAAACAGACTTTAGCACAGGAAGTACTCTAAATATACAGTATTTTCTGATTCATAAAACCCTTTCACCCATATTCTCTCATTTAATTCTAACAATATTGTGAGACATGTAACAGACAACTGCCACAATTCTTGTGTTGCAGTAAGCAAACAAATTCAGAAAGGTGGAGTGACTAGCTCAAGTTTCACAGGAAGTGAGTGTGGGCCAGGCCTGCATTAGTGTCCTGACTCTGTGGCCACTTACCTTTCAGAATGAACAAGTGAGGGGATGAAAACTAGGGCTAGAACAGCAGTGTAATTTCAATAAAGCCCAATTTAACAAACACACTTATTGAGTACCTTCTGTGTCCAGGCTCAACATAATGTAGGGAACACAAAGATAAAAGATTCAGAACCCCAGAAAGAAATTCACCTGGAAAGCAGGTATGTGTAGAGAGGACTGGTGGGTTTGGATGAGGGGCAGAAGGAGAGCAGTGATGAGTGGGGTTCTTCAGACATGAGACACTGTGACAATAGGGAAAACCAAAGTGCTGGGAGAAACAATGGGCCTGATGTACCCAAGGAAACAGGAAAGCATTAAATTCCCTTTCCCTCTAGCTTGATTGAGTTATAATTAATATATAATATTGTGTAAGTTTAAGGTGTACAACATGATGATTTGATACATGTATTTATTGAGACATGATCCCACTAAAATTAGTTAACACATTTGTCACCTAACATAATAACCATTTGTATGGGGGGGGGGGGAGGTGAGAATTTTTAAGATTTATTCTCGTAGCAACTTTCCAGTAACTTATCAGTATCAATACTGATAAAATACAGTATTGTTAACTATAGTCACCATGCTGTGCATTAGATCCCCAGAAGTTATCTTTTAACTGGAACATTGGTCAAATGGTTTATACCATTTGACCAACGGCTCCCATTTCTCCCCCCCTCTCACCCCTGGTAACCACCAAGTTACTCTCTGGTTCAATGAGTTTATTTTTTTTTTACATTCCACATATGTGAGATCATACAGTATTTCACTTAGTACAATGCCCTCAAGGTTTATCCATCTTGTCACACATCTCAGGATTTCCTAATTGTAGCTGAATAATATTCTATTATACTATATGTGCACATTTTCTTTAAGTCTTCTGTTGATGGACACTTAGGTTGTTTCCTAAGGGCTGTTGTGAATAATTCTGCAGTGAACATGGGGGTGCATATATCTCTTCAAGATAGTGATACATTCTTTCAGATGTATACCCAGAGGTGGGATAGCTGAATCATACGGTAATTCTATTTTTAATTTTCTGGGGAACCTCCTTAGGTTTTCCACTGTCTTCCATAGTGGCTGCACTAATTTACCTTCCTGGCATTGAATTCTGAAGAGTGGAGAGTGACAGCAGAGGAGGCCTAGGGCACCAATGGAGAATGAAAGAACACTGAAATCAACATCTCCTGTTGCCCAGGACTCCCTTGGTTCCCATTGCTCAACTGATTGCACAATGCCATGCTTATGCATCCCAACAATGGGAGCAGCAGCCCGTTTTGCCTTTAGTGATTGTCAGAGTTGGTAGATGCCTCTTAGGGGAAGCTGCCATGTTGGTGGTTAGAACTGGTTAGAGCAGGCCACCTCCTGGGCGACTAGCTCCCTCTGGACTGTACCTGTCAAATCAAACCTAGGTTGTCCTCCAGTCCTGGGCTAAGCAGACTGAAATATATTCCCAAGCTTCATTAGTGAGCTGCGGCTGGGCTGGTGTCAGAGCACAGTGAGCCCAGCCGCCACATTCCCCAGTACAGCCACCAAGGAAGGGTCTGGAGAAACATGCTAAGGGTCATGATGTGAAAATAACAGGAAGGTCAGAGACCCAGCCAATATTGAGAAGGAAGAATGATAAAGAGCAGGAAGTAAAGGTCAGACTACAGGGAAGGGGGTGAGGGACAGAAGTCATAAAGAAGTCCTGAGAAACTGTCCAGATTTCCATGGAGTACACCCAAGTCCACCCTTCAGAATTTATGAGGTCTTTTCTTTTCTTTAAAATATTTGTAGATGGTGGACATCACCTCTCTTAGTAGCCAGTTTCTGTCTTATAAAACTAAAAGTTGAAGAAGTGCCTCCTGTACTTATCAAAAGCTGACAGATGGCTTCAGTATTTTGTTTGCTTTGACTTAGTCACCTCAGACATTTAGGGACACTGAATGGTGATAAAATGGGCTCCCACCTAAGATTCTCAGGCTCTTCCCAGTGACTTGTGATGCACAGCCTTTGCCATGATTCATTTATTCTTTCAACAATACTCAATAATTGCCTATGATAGTCAAGTCACTCCTACTCAAAGTCATTGCTAATACTCCTCTCTTAGGCCAGTTATCTTATATAATAAAAGGCTAATATGCAAATTGACTGAACGGCAGAGCAACCAGTCACTGTGACGTGCACTGACCACCGGGGACTGACCCTCAATGCAGGAGCTGCCCCCTGGTGGTCAGTGCACTCCCACAGTGCAGCACTGTTCAGCCAGAAGTCAGACTCACAGCTGACAAGCACAGCGGTGGTGGCGGGAGCCTCTCCTGCTTCCACAGCAGCGCTAAGGATATCTGACTGATGGCTTAGGCCCGCCACAGGGAGTGGGCCTAAGCCATCAGTCGGACATCCCCCGAGGGCTCCTGGACTGAGAGAGGGCACAGGCTGGGCTGAGGAAACCCCGCTGAGTGTACAATTTTCATGTACCGGGCCTCTAGTTTGTAATATAACAAAATATGTTACAAACAGGGCAATTTCTTACAAAACCCATGTTATACTTGTGAATGAGTAGCAGGTGAATGGCCCACACACAGACTCTCTCCAGCTTCAACTAAAACACCCTTTTTAGAGACTCTCTGTTCAAGGTTTCTTGTGACTATCCTGGGTGTGTCCTTGGACTGACAACTTCTTTTCTCAAGGCCCTTTGTGACTCCACTGGACTGTTCCTTAGATAAACCTAGCTTTCCTGCAAACTCTACTAATTACTTAAAGAAAAGAGAAGTGTTTTTGTTTGTTTGTCTTTTCCCTGCCTACTCAGTGCCTCCTCTTACCAGGTCCCATGTTTTGTCTGAGCTGAACCCTACTCCTTTCTGAAATGTCCTGATGCCCCAAATAAGATGCTGCTTCTGGTACCCAGCTCCTACAAGAACTAATTCTCTTGGTTTTTGTAACCGGCCTCTGTCTCCCACAGAGACACCAAGGGAGCTGTTTCCTTTTCAGCCTGTCCCATGATGGGACCAGAGGCATCTGCTGTCTGTTTATTGCCAATCAGCAGCCAGATCCAGTCAGTTTATAATTGATCATTCATTCATTCAGAAACATTATCAATTGTCTACTCTGTATCAGACACCATAGATGTTAGGGCATAAAAGAAGGGGAAAAAAGGAAATAGTGAGTCCTTATAGAAGTTAACAGTCCAGTGGAAGAGAAAGGCAAAAATCAAATACTTATAATACAGTGTAATTAGTACTATGATAAGACAAAATAGAGCTTGTCAAACAAGCATAAAGACCATCCAACCCACACTCTGAACGCACCCAAGAGATACCACACAGAGGTCTATGGCATTGAAATTTCAATATTAATAGAATCTTTTCATCTCATAGCATTTTTTCCTTCGGAGTTCAGGCCATAAAACAACATATATGCACCAAAATGTTCATACACATGGTTAAATCACCACCTCCCTGATTCCCCTGTACCTCTCTGCCCTGCCATTCTGTCCCCTTCCCATGATATCATAGATGCCTAGCCATACTGACATTGTTCAGTGCCACCCTTGTGTTGTATATTTATCTCTCATCTCTGTATCATTCTGCACAAGTGACAAAGATGACACTGAGAGTATATTAATGGAGAGAGAGATGCAATATTTGTTTGTAATTTTAGGGTAATTTTAAATTAGTTTCACAAATTATCTACTTTTACAACACGCAGATTTTACATTAGGTTCAATATTATAATATTTGATGGATTGGTGATCTCCAAATAAAATGTTATTTGCTAAACCTCCCTCTGTCTAATCCAGTAGTTCCCAAAATGGTACACATGCCCCACAGGGGGCGCAAGGTGATTTTTAAGGGGGGCAATTTGAAAATGAGTTATTAACAGTGAATTTTTTGTATTTCTTATGTTTCTTGGCCACAGTATATAAATATATATTGTGACATATGTATGCATTTCAGTTCTCTATTATATGTTTTGAAACTTAGTTGCTATTTTTTTCATATTAATTTTTTAAACAATTTCTTAATGATTTCTTTCTCAGTACTTCAATGGTCCTTTCGTCCTTTTATTTTTCTCTTTTATGAATTCCATGTTCTTTGGAAGCTTGTTTAGACCAATTTATTAGCCTTTAAGGCTTCCTCCACGTGAATAGGAGTTCACTTTTCTAATAATAAGAATTATATGTCACAGGGGCAGTATCAGGATTTTATAGATGCTTAGGTGGGGCATGGCCAAAAAATGGTTGGGAACCACTGGTGTAAAGCAAACATATCCAGTGAGCTGACTATAGTATAAAAGGAATCCAACCCTTATTTGTAATTCTAGTTTCAGTAACAGCTAGAAAGGGAATAAGAGGAATTTGAGTTGCGGGATTTGCATTGTTGCCTTAACAAGAAAAAAAATCACAAGAGCCTCTGTTGTTTCTCTGCAGGATATACTCTGGGAACTTGGCTAGGGCTGCTCCTGCCTCACCACCACTTATACCCAGAGTGTACATTGAGGAAAATTTCCAGGTGGGAAATTCAAGCTCTCAACATAGAAATTTGTATTTTACTTAAAGACCTTTTAGAATTAGTGTACCTGGTCCTAAGTCCCTACCTGAGTGCTTAGGTATAAATCCTTCATCTCTGCCCCAAGACTTAAACCTTCTGAAGATGATTCCATTTGGTTTGGCTCTCCCAAAAGGTTCTGTTACCCCAGGAGTCCTGCTGGATGCTTATAACAGTGGTTCTCAAACTTCAATGTGAGTCAGAACCATCTGGAAGGTTGATAAAGTATAGAATGCTGGTACCCACATCCAGAGTTCCTGAATTCTGTAGGTCTGGGGTAGGACTCAGGAACTGCATTTCTAGTATGTCCAGGGACCACACTTTGAGAACCACTTCATTGCAAAACCCACAACATAACTCATTGCCAATTTGCAATACCCATCATTTTTATGATTGTTCCATTGAGTTCCTCTTGACTATTAGAATTTAACTGTTAGAATTTAACAAAGAGAAAATGTAATTTGGCAGTAACACCATTCCTAAAAGGTATATAATTTTATACATCCTTCCAATATCTATCCTACAGCTCTGTTCTGTATCCTCTTCTTTCCCAATGGATTTGAAAACTTCCATAAACATCCTTAAAGTCTAACTGGTCCCCAACGTTTGTATGGGCCTCACCACCCCATGCTTCATCATGGTCAGCCAGGCCTAAACTAATATTCCTCTAAGTGCTCTCACAATCAGGGAATACAAATATCAGCCTTGCAGGAGACTAACTCAAAACTTTGTCAACACAGACTTTTGAATGAGAAGAAACTAACAGAAGCAAAGTAAACATCTCTTTTAGTTAGATTGATTCCTTTTAAGCCCAGAATACTATTTTTTAGCGTGGGGCTCATCAAAATCTACTTATTTGCATGATTATATTGGGCACTTTTAAAAAGCACAATATTTCCTGGCAAAACCCCTTTTCCCCCTCCATCATATCAGTGTTACTTCTGTCAGTAAAATAAAAAATACTTGACAAGCTTCATATGTTCACTGGCCTTAAATGGTGGAGGCACAAAATATTTGACTTTGGCATGTGCTTTTTTATTAATTATAGGTTAATTTTTATTTGAATCACGATTTATCTGCCTACACAACAACAAAATGTACATTCACTATTATCACTGTTTGCATCAAAGAGCTATTAATCAATTATTAAAATTTGCTTCATATCATATGCAGATTATTAATATCTTATTGTTGCAAAGCTTACGGAAGTTGATGTGTTCAATACTGGAACAGTTCATCACACTTGGCATATTTGGGTTTTTGCTTAATGCACAAGCATGCCTGTTCAAATGCAAGTACCAAATGACAAAGATCACACCAGGACTGTACTGATGGAGAGATCGACGCACAGAGAGTATGTGGAGTTGAAAGCATCCAAATACAGTTTCATCGTGAGACTCAGTATGAAGACATCCAGCATTTAAAAGAAGCTGTGATCGTTTCATTTTCAAATTTAGTGTTTAGACCAAGCTATTTTTATCTTTACACTATGAATATTTTTCATGTCCTATTTCTTTGTTTGTTAATAGTTTCACAGCTTCTCAGTGTCTTCAGTTGTTCCAGGTGGGAGAGACATTCTGAGTTCTAACAATATGGATCATTCAACCTTCCAAATAAGACTTATTACATTTTTTTCATCCCTCTTTCTCTTCAGCAGTCTCTCTGTGCCTTAAACATGAAATAAACCATCCTTTTAAAACATGTGAACCACATCCACAGCCTCAAAGGATGTGGCTAGTTGTTGGAACAGGAGCCTGGCTCTCCAGAACCCTGGGTACAATTCTCTGCTCCACCACACGCTCTGAATTTGTTCCTTATACTCTCAGTGCCCCAGTTTCCCATCAGCAAATGAGGACAATATTACTTCTTACAAATGTGGTGAGAGTGAATCTGTGCTGGTAAACTGCTTTGAAGTTTTCTCATGAAAACAGATAATGTGGAAGCAGGTATTTAGCCAGATCCATATTGCCTTAAACCCAGAGGGAATTAAAGAATTATCATCTCTCAGAGGACTGTGAGGCGTGAGGCCTTGGCCCCTTATTTTGATATTTATCCTATAAAAGGAAACAGGTCCTTAAGTTTTTGTGTGGTGTATTTTGCTTTGTTTTTGTTTTGTTTTGTTTTTTTCCTTCCCCTAGCAAAAAAGAAAATGTTATAAGTCCCATGGGCCGCAATTATATACTCTCTTACCAAGAAAAGGTAGCACGCTAACATATCGTCTTCTGCCACTCAATGGAAGAGTTTCCAGACCTTGTCCTATGTAATTGTATTAACATGGGGACATAGATTTTTGTAAAGAATTGGGAAGGATAAGGCAAGTATAGAAGAATTAAAGTGAAAAAGAAGTTTCCATTTTCCTATTGAGAATATTGGGGCTGCAAAAATATGCTTAAGAATGAAGGAAATTCAAGAGTGTGTAGATTATTTTAAACACACACACATACCCATACTCATGGAAGTAAAGAAAATAAGAAATTAGGGTAAAGACAAGCAATCTGAAAAATTCTATTTTCTATGATGTGTTTGGATAATATTTTAACATTAAACAATATTCTATCTATTGTCTAAAGGCAATTGGACAGCTGGGAAATGAAAAGATGCAGGTTCAGTTCCTCACTTGTCCTCACAGATGACAGACAGTAAGCTTCATGACTCAGATTATCCTGCAAACCTAAGATTATGGTGATTTAATGAGTAGATATCAGTAAAAGTGATATCTTTGTTAACCTTTATTCCACAAAAAAAAATAGTGAAAAACTTGGAAAGTGGGTAAATCTCTAAAAACCTTGGTGCACAGAGGGGAAAAGGCAAAAACTTTTATTGAACACTCACAAAAGGGCTACAAGCTATTAAAAAGAAATAGACAATAGAACAAAAATAACATACTAAACATTCCCTTAACATTCTCCTAATTATAAATATATAATAGTGAAAGACAACAAATTCAGCAAATTACAAACTGTTAAGCATTTGGATGGAACCCTAGCAATCATTTAATTTAATACTCTAATTTTACCAATGGGTGAAAATGAAGCCCAGAAAGTGACTTGCCTAAGATCTCTCAAGTAATTAGTAGTGGATGGGCAAAAGCAATTCAAAGTTTATGAATCTAGGTCTCTTGAGTTCTCTTTAAGGAGCATTTCTTCTAAGAGAGTCAGAGAACATAACTATATAGTCTTACCACTTAAATTCAGGTATGCCCACCAATAGAGAAATGTTCACCCTCAGACATTTTATCACAGTTTTCCTTAAAGAGGTTCAGTTATTTACTTTGATGTAATGAAAAAATAAGCACAGCTAACTTTAATTATATGCATGTCCCCGTTTTCCAGGGCACAAAACTTCCTTGCATTATATGTGCCCATGTGATTGACTTCCAGCCAATGAAATGTGAGAAGTGGTGCATGCCAGCTCCCAGCTTCACTTAGAAAAACCTCCCACTTGCTATGCATCATATTCTTGCAACATTCATCAGCTTAATTCAAGTGAGGATGATGACCTTAAAACTCAGGAGTCTGGCCCTCTGAACCCCCACCTGGAAAAGAGCCACCTCACTCATCATGAATACTTATTTTAACCTCACATAAGGGAGAAATTACCTCCCTTCAAGATTAGCCACTTAGATAAGGGGATATATATGTACCATGTCAGCTAGTAGTATCTTCACTACTATACAAACTTAGACACAATGTATTTATCCACTGGCAAATGTTAGTGTGGCTTTCTTCCATCTGCAGTGGTCATGTGACATTCTTCAAAAAATCTTGATAAAAGTCTATAGGTTTGACATTATCTTTTAAGAGCGCTCAGCACAACATGAAAGTAATTCTATTATTGATGGCAAAAATACATTTCTAAATATAAGACATGAGTGATTCAAATGAAAAGGAGTAAAAGTTTTGGGATGTATAGATAGTTTTAACTCAGCTAGAGCTGCCTTATGGTTGCCTCGTGCCTTGTATTTCTAATTACATTTAAAGGAATTTCAGTCATCAAATTAGGCTTTAATCTGACAATTCCAAAGTCACATGGATTAGTGGACTAAGCAAGAGCTCATGTATCTGGATGACTAGAAATGATGTATGTTGCAAATGGGAACATGTCGTTTGTAAATGCCCATTTGAATAAAAAGCTCTACAGCTTCTACAATCAAAGATATTGCAAAGATAAGCCTAAATATAGAAATACAGAGACATATGTGTGACTTCAGACACAGGAGGGTGGATTTTTGTGACATGTGTGAATTGTCTGTTGGAAGCCTTTTTGTTTTCTTTTTCTTACTTTTATCTTCTGCCTTCCCCATGGCAGCTCTGCTGATGGGATATGAACAGTAGCTACATTTCTCACTCTTTAAGCACGTTTTCATTGGATCCAAGTTTTGTTCTTCAACCTTAATAACTGGGAGAAGAATTTTTAACTAGATCACAAAATTGTATTATTATCATATGATGTTAAAGATCCTTTGTGACTTTGCACACTTAATTTCTAACTTCAGCAAGATTTTACATATGTAAAACTCTCAACAGGGAAGTCTGCAATCATCCTCAAACTCATCTATGCTGTATTAACAAATTGGAATGAATTTTTAGAAAGTACAGTGGCAAAATTTCAACTCTGTGGTTTATTAAACCTAATTTGCCCTAAATCCCCACTGATGGATTTATGTCCCCTGTCTCTTCAGAAACAAAGTCTTCTCTAGAGGATAAACTAAAAGAAGCTAAATAAACATCACAAGACTGAATGGATGGCCTATTGCAATTCTGTCTTTCCTGAGGTATCTAGCAGCAGCACAAACTCTGAGAATGAAAAGTGAATCCCTGAGAATTACTTCACAGAAGATTATATTTACTGAGGTGTGTCTTGTAGTTATTTTATGACAGGAAGAGGAGAATTAGCATCTTCTTCTGTATTTGGTGGGACACTTTATTTGAAGACATGAGGTGAGTTCACCCAAATAGAAATGTTGACCCTCTGTCAAATGGATGAGAATATCAAGGGCTGAATGTTCAGTGTTTCTGTTCAACATCTCCTAGGAAGGCGTAGGGCTTTATTTAGGAAAACCCTGATTGCTCTAACTTTGCTCTTTCTTTGCAATGTAAGTACCTGATTACATTTCAGAAAAGAATGTGGCAGAAGTTTTAAGCTTGTTTGGAATAGACAATTTTACTCCCTCACCTAAAGATTTATAAATCCCCTGCACTCAGCCAAGTGTCTTTGAGGCACACACAACCTATAAACAACATATTTTCTTCTACAAAGGTGTCTCCAAAATGTCCAAGGTGAGGATGTCAGAAATATTGTGACCACAGAGTTAAATTTCCATAAGTTGTTGGGCTTTTTTAGAATTCTCCTTGTTGTGGTTCACTGTTTATCAAATCTGCATTTAATCCATTTGAACAATAAAAAGGCATAGCTGCATTCCTTGGCTACCTAGAAACTTTATATTCATAGATATGTACTAGAAGCGTTTTAAATGGTTATATTCAATATATTTTCTGCCACTTAAAAACTGTATCTGTCACCAAAATACATGGCACCATGACACTGTCTTTAGTTAAGAAACTAGACCACTGGACTGGACAGCTGCCCACAGACAGCTATGTGTGACTGATGACAACACAGTCTCATCCTAAGTGTCAGAAGCAGGATCTTGGACAGGAGCCATCTTGAGAGATTATGTCAGAGGTGATACTTACTACTCTGGGGAAAGGGAAGAATGCCTACTTTACTGAAAGACAGCAATGTTTATTCCTTGTGTCTGGGAGTTATAAGCTAAGAACTGTGTGGCTACTTCAGCCTAACCCTAAAGTGATGGCTATAACAAATGCTTTTTCTTTGCATTTACTAGACATTGCGAAGTTCTTTCAAGTCTACCTAAAAAAAAAATGCTCCTTAAGAAAGGAAATAAATGAAAATCAACTGTATTTATATAAATCTTAGAAGAAGGAAAAAACCTAGAAAAACAAATTTTAAATTACACTTAAAGTAACATTAAAACCTGAAATACTTGGGAATAAATGTAACAAAAGATATGCCATTATAAAATATTGCTGAGTGAAATTAAACAAGACATAAATAAATGAAGAGCTATAACATAGTTGCTATACACTGAATTGTGCCCTCCCAAAATGTATATGTTGAAGCCCTCACATCCAATGAGATTATATTTGGAAATAGAGCCTATAGTAAATAATTAAGGTTAATTGAGGTCATAAGGGTGGGGCCTTAATCTAATAGGGTTGGTGCCTCATTATAAGAGAAAAAGACCCCAGAGTTCTGTCTCCCTGCATTGTGAAGACATAGCTGGGATAACTGTCATCACACCATGAGGAAAGGCTTCAGCCAACACCTTTATCTTGGACTTAGCCTCCATAACTGTGAGAAAAATACACATATCTGTTGTTTAAGCCACCCAGTCTGTGGTATTTTGGTATGGCAGCTCAAGTTGACTAAGACCATCGTCTTGAATTTTAAATTCAATATTATTATTAATGCTATCATTATTATTATATTGAATATTATTAAGATGTCAATTCTCACCTAACTCATCTAGAGAATCAATGCAATCATAGTCAAACATGTTGGCAAGAAAAAAAACATTTTTTCTAAGAAATAGACAAGTTGATTCTAAAATTTATCTGACATAGAAACTAGAAGAGACAAAGTAAACCTAAAAAAGAACAGCAAAGTTGAAGGACTGCACTTGTCTACTGATTTAAAGATTTTCTCTAAAGTTATAGAAATCAAGATAGTGTGGTATTGATGAAAGAATAGACAAATAAGTTGATGCAACAGAGTACAGAGCCCAGAAATAGACCCACAGATACTTGGTCAATTATGTGGTAAGGTGCTAAAGCCATTCAGTGAGAAAATAGAGCCTTTTCAAAAACTCGTGCTGAAACACTTGAATACCCATGTAAAAAAGTAAAATAAATATTTATCATTACCTTACACCACAAAAAAGTAGTAATTTGAGACAGACCCTACACCTAAAACTAAAACTAAAACTATAAATTTTCTAGAAGAAAATGTAGGAGAATATGTTCATGATCTTCATATCCAGAAAACATTTGTAGACAGAACACAAAAAGACTAATCATAAAAAATAATAAATTGGACTTCATCAAAAATAAAAACATCTGTTCATTAAAAGATAGTGTTAGGAAACTTATTCTTTCAATATTTTCTCCTTTTCCCACTCCCATTGTGTGTGTGTGTGCATCTGACAAGAGACATGTATCCAGCATACATAAAAAATTCTTATGACTCAATAAGAAAAACCATTCAATTTCAAAAAAGAAAGAGAGAGAAAAGGACTTAGACAGACACTACACAAAAATTCAGTAAAGACATGAAAAGGATTCAACATCACTCAATAGTCATCAAAGAAATGCAAATTAAATCTCAATTAGATCTTGTTCATATCTACTGTAATGGTTAACATAAAAAGACTGGTATCACTAAATGTTGGCAGGATGTGGTATAACTGGAATCCTATATAATAAAAGGCTAATATGCAAATTGACCAAATGGCTAAACGACCAGTTGCAATGATACACACTGACCACCAGGGGCCAGATGCCCAATACAGAAGTGCCCCTGGTGGTCAGTGCACTCCTGCAGTGGGAGGCCACTCAGCCAGAAGCCAGACTCACAGCTGGCAAGCACAGTGGTGGTGGCGGCAGCCTCTCTCGCCTCCACGGCAGCACTAAGGATGTCCTACTGCTGGCTTAGGCCCACTATACCCAAGTTGGACATCCCCTGCAGGCTCCTGGACTGCAAGAGGGCACAGGCAGGGCTGAGGGACTCTTTCCTGAGAACATAAATTTTGTGCACCGGGCCTCTAGTTCTCATATATTGCTGAGGAGAGTATAAAATGGTATAGTTATTTGGGAAAAATGTTTGGGAATTCTTATAAACTTAAACATACACATATCCAGTAATTCCATTCTTACAGATTTACCACAGAAAATTAAAACATATACTTGCAGAAAAGACTTACAACTGAATGTTTATAGCTACTTTACTTGTAATACTTGAAAACTGTATACAACTCAAATGGCACCAATAGGAGAGTAGATAAACCAGTTGTGGTATAGTCATATAATGCAACAGCACACAACAATTAAAAGGAACTACTGAAACATGCCATAATATGGAAGAATTGCATGACCATTGTGTTGACTCATAAACTAGACACAAATGAAGACAGTATAGTTCCATTTATATGAAGTTCAAAAACAGTCCAAACTAATCTATGGAACTAGAAATTACAATAGCGGGTGCCTATGGGGATGAGGATTGACTGGAAGAGAACACGAGGGAAATTTCTGGAGTGTTGGAAATGTTCTCTTTCTTGATAAGGATGTTTGCTGCATGTAGGTACATATTTGCCAAAGTTCATAGAATTGTACACTTAAGATGTGTGAATTACACATAAATTATACAATACATGTATAAAAAATAGTGAAGGAAAATATACTAGAGAAGAACTGACTTGCTCTAAATTTTGTAAAATACCTCAATTCTACCCTCCAAATGTTCTCTGAGCTCACAAAATATTTTTTCTTCTCCCTCTTCTCCCCATGAAAGGAGTCTACTTAATCTTCAGAAGGCGAACCAGTCTATCAAATGTTCAGATAACAAATGAAAAACACAAAAGCCAGGAAAAGTGGAAATATTTCAGGCTAAAATTGGCCCACCCTCATAGTAAATATTTATCATTTCACCTGGTATCTCTTACCAGGTGATGATGACTAATTATGATGATAAGCCATTAATATTTGTATAATGATTTATAATTGACAGAGTGTTTTAAATATATGAGATTAGGTACACCTTGGTGCTATATTAAAAAATCTACCATATTTTTCGGTGTATAAGCGCTATTTTTTTCTAAAATCATTAGACTGAAAATCTAGGGACATCTTATACACGGAAGTCAGCGGAGGAGGGAGCTGCGCATATCTTGTCAAGCGGCTTCCTCCATTCACGAGCCTTATTGTTACTGACATCAGCAGATACCATAATTGGGGCTGGAGGTGGAGATCGCGCAGATGCAACAGGGACCTGAGCGTTCAGAGCCCATACAGATGTCAAAAAATAAAAAGATAAATACCAGTAAATGATTGTTTTACTCAGCAAAATTCAAACCAAATGTAATCAGCTATGCAAAGCTCATGGAAATAGAGCTGCAGAGAAACCATTTGGACCTCCTCCCACTGAGTGTATGATCAGCCAGTGGGGAAAACAGGAAGAGCAACTCCTTAAGATGTCAAAAAAGAGGAAGGCCTTAAGAGGAAAACCAGAAAAATGTTTAAAATATTGATTTATTAATTTTGGTTTGGAAAATTGGGAGGCACCTTATACTTGAGGGCATCTTTTACATGGAAAAATATGGTACATCCTTTATTTATTCATTTTCTTCTCTAGGTGGTTTAACACCATTGGACTATTTATATTTTCAGCTAATAAATAAACATTGTAAAAACTGGTCTGTTTATACATTTACTTGCACCGAACAATCAGAAGAATCACTTCTACATTCACTTTGTAATCCAGTGAGTTGGACTCATATTGGATGGTTTGGTACTTTAGGTTCCTTTTTGTTACTCATTATTCATTAAACAATTATGTGTCTACCAAGTACTGTGTGCTGAACATTTTCTAGATCTTAAAGTGTCATAGTAAATATATCTAGAGTCCTTACTCTCAAGGACAATCTTGTAAAAAAAATTTAACTAATACAGTACAAGGATGAAAGTGTAAATAAAGGCATTTCAAAAAATTGTGAGAGTCTAAAACAGGGTGGGGAACCTTTTTTCTGCCAAGTGCCATTTGGATATTTATAACATCATTCACGGGCCATACAAAATTATCCACTTAAAAATTAGCCTGTTATATTTGGTCAAACATTTAATTAATTCACCACCACTGCCTTAGCAAGGACAGACTAAATGATTCTGTGAGCCTTATAGAGCCGGAGGTCTAAAAGAAGGTCCCTACTTGAATCTCTTTGAAATGAAGTAAGACTTAAATGAAAAAAATATAATTGTGCACATTGGGATAGGAGGTCATAGATAGCATCAGAGAACTTCTATTCAAGTCATTCTTAAAGAAAAGCATGATTTAGCCAGGAGAGGAAAGAAAATTGTACAAGGAGAGTGCTTAAAGTGAGAAATGGGCCAAAACCAAATTACCAATTAAATGTGTGAAGAAGAAGAAAGGACAGGTAAAAATGAGTGCTAAAGAATGTTATGAGAGGTTGGAGGAGAAAATGTCCCTGAAAACAGAGAAGAAATTTCAATGCTATCAAAAATGTCTGGAGGTCAGTTAAGGTCAGTAGGAAGGAACAGTGTCCATTGGATTGAATACTGGGAGAGTGCTGGTTGCATTAACCAGAGTAATTCCAACAGAAAGACAGAAACAGAATATGGGTTAATTTATAACCTAAAGGAATAAAAGTCTGAAAGAAAAAGTTCATGCATGCAATTTAAAGAACATTGGCTTTAGAATCAGGGACCTGGGTTTGAGTCCTATCCTCTGTCACCTCTTGGTGTGTGATTTAAGGAAGTCACTTCATCCCTCATGGATCTACAGTTTTTCCTTAGTGAAAACCAGAAATAAGACTTTTCCGCCACCCAGTTCATGTAGGTTTTTTTTTCTTTATTGATTAAGGTATTACATATGTGTCCTTATTCCCCCATTGCCCCCACCCCCCACTCATGCCCTCTCTCTCCTGGTGTCTGTGTCCATTGGATAGGCATATATGCATGCATACAAGTCCTTTGGTTGATCTCTCCCCCTGACCCCCACCTTCCCTACCTTCCCTCTGAGGTTTTACAGTCTGATCAATGTTTCTCTGTCTCTGGATCTGCTTTTGTTCATCAGTTTATGTTGTTCATTATATTCCACAAATGAGTGAGATCATGTGATATTGACCTTTCTCTGACTGGCTTATTTCAC
>NW_006288633.1:1443985-1481210 GCF_000327345.1 Myotis davidii
GGCTACACCTGTCTGCGTTCCCACCAGCAGTGCACAAGGGTTCCTTTTTCTCCGCATCTTCACCAGCATTAGTCATTTGTTGATTTGTTGATGATAGCCATTCTTACAGGTGTGAGATGGTACTGCATTGTTGTTTTGATTTGCATCTCTCAGATGATTAATGACTTTGAGCATGTTTTTATATGTCTCTTGGCCTTCCCTCTATCTTCTTTCAAAAAGTATCTATTTTAGGTCCATTGCCCATTTTGTGATTGGGTTATCTTCCTTTTGTTAAGTTCTATGAGTTCCCTGTACATGTTGGAGATTAAACCCTTATTGGTGATAACATAGGCAAATACATTCTCCCATGCAGTGGGCTTTCTTGTTGTTTTGTTGATGGTTTCTTTTGCTGTGGAGAAGCTTTTTATTTTGATGTAGTCCCATTTGTTTATTTTCTCTTTAGTTTCCATTGCCCTAGGAGCTGTATCAGTGAAGCTATTGAATTGGCATATGTCTGAAATTTTGCTGCCTTTGGATTCCTCTAATATTTTTATGGTTTCCCATCTTATGTTTAAGTTCTTTATCCATTTTGAGTTTATTTTTGTGTATGGTGTAAGTTGGTGGTCTAGTTTCATTTTTTTACATGTATCTGTCCAATTTTACCAACACCATTTATTGAAGAGACTGTCTTGACTCCATTGTATGTTCTTTCCTCCTTTGTCAAATGTTAATTGAGCATAGTGGTTTGGGTTGATTTCTGGGTTCTCTATTCTATTCCATTGGTCTATATGTCTGTTCTTGTGCTGGTACCAGGCAGGAATAATTAGAAAGAGAGCAACAAGAAAAGCCCAGAGTGAGCAGAAAGAAGGAGATAGTAGAGATCAGAACAGAAATAAATGACATAGAGACCAAAAAAAAAGTACAAAAGATCAATGAAACCAAGAGTTGGTTTTTTGAAAGGATAAACAAGATTGATGAACCTCTAGTCAGGCTCACCCAGAAGCAAAGAGAGAGAGGACCCAAATAAACAAAATCAGAAATGAAAGAGGAGAAATAACAACAGACCCCACAGAAATACAAAGGATTGTTAAAAAAAAATACTATGAACAGCTCTACTCCAACAAAGTAGATAACCTGGAGGAAATGGACATATTCCTAGAAAAATACAACCTTCCAAAACTCAATTAGGAAGAATCTAAAATCTCAATAGGCTGATAACTATGGAGGAAATTGAAGCAGTCATCAAAAAGCTTCCAGCAAACAAAAGTCTGGAGCTAAACGGCTTCACAGGGGAGTTTTATCACACATTCAAGGAAGAACTAAAACCTATCCTTCTCAGACTATTCCAAAAAATTCAAGAGGAAGGAATACTTCCAAGCTCATTCTATGAAGTCAGCATCACCCTAATACCAAACCAGATAAAGACAACACAATGAAAGAGAATTACAGGCCAATATCCCTCATGAACATAGATGCCAAAATCCTCAACAAAGTTCTAACAAATCAGATCCAGCATTACATCAGAAAGATCATACACCATGACCAAGTAGGATTTATCCCAGGGATGCAAGGATGGTACAATATCTGCAAATCAATAAATGTGATACATCACATAAACAAATTGAGAGATAAAAATCACATAGCCATATCAATTGCAGAAAAAGCATTTGACAAAATCCAACACCCTTTCTTGATAAAAACCCTCAGCAAAGTAGGAATAAAGGGATCATACCTCAACAAAATAAAAGCCTTATATGACAAACCTACAGCCGACATCATGTCAATGGGCAAAAACTAAAATCATTTCACCTAAGAACAGGAATGAGACAGGGATGCCCACTTTCATTCACCACTCCTGTTGAACACAGTTCTGGAAGTGCTAGCTGTAGCAATTAGACAACAAGAAGAAACAAAAGGCATCCAAAATTGATTTTTTACAGAGAGGAAGGGAGAGGGATAGAGAGTTAGAAACATCGATGAGAGAGAAACATCGATCAGCTGCCTCCTGCACACCCCCAACTGGGGATGTGCCCGCAACCAAGGTACATGCCCTTGACCGGAATCGAACCTGGGACCTTTCAGTCTGCAGGCTGGCACTCTATCCACTAGCCAAACCAGTTAGGGCTCTGTGGCATTTTTATACACCAAATAGTGAACTTACAGAAAGATTAAATAAACAATTTCATTTACCATAGCACCAAAAAATTAAGGTACCTAGGAATAAACTTAACTAAGGAGATAAAAGACTTATATGCAAAAAACTACAGGACACTGAAAAAAGAGACAGAGGAAGACATAAACAAATGGAAGAACATACAGTGTTCATGGATTGGTAGAATCAACATCATTAAAATATCCATACTATCCAAAGCAATCTATAGAGTCAATGCACTCCCCATTCAGATACCAACAACATATTTCACAGACCTAGAATGAACTCTCCAAAAATTCATCTGGAATAAAAGAAGACCCTGAATAGCTGCAGCAATCCTGAGAAAGAACAAAGTAGGAGGGATCGCAATACCAGATAACGAGCTGTATTACAAACCCATGTAGTTTTTCTGAGAGTCAAATGAGTTGGGTTGGTAAAATTACATTGTTACCCATAAATTGTGTTCTATAAAATGAGGTATTGCTGAACTAATTATAGAGGTGGCACATTTAATGCAATAAGTGATTTTCCAAAAAGTTGCACAAATCAAATAGTCACCATTTTGTATTAATTTGTTATTTAAAGAAAACTATGGTGAATCTTACAAAAAGTGACAAGTCTTTTTTAATATGAACAGTAATTCTGCAACATTTTTTTCTTTTTTCTTTCTCCTTCCTGTTCTCTTTATTCTTCCTTCCTTCCTTTCTTTCTCCATTTCTTTTTTGATCTTTATATTATCTGTATAGTTTCTTTAAACCATGAAGTAGGACATAACTTACGTTAGAAAACACAGGATACAACCAAACAAAAAAAAGGTTTAATGTTCGTTAGGAAAGAAATTGTACTAAATTAGGATGGAATGGGACAAAGAATATACAGACTAAGTTAGGCTTGGAAAAAGAATACCTACAAGTATAAAAAAATATATATACTGTTCTTCAAATCCTCACACCTACCAATGTCACCATTACACAAAGGGGCAGCAATCTTTTGAGCTGAGACACCATTTAATTGTCTAAGAAACACTTTGAGGCATCAGTAGGAAACCTCAAACATCAACAAGGGAAAGGCATAAAAATATAGAGAAAAATATGACAAAGGAAGTCACATGATAGTACTATCAGTTTGCAAGAGAAAGAAAGAAAAAGAGGAAAAGTTAAGGAATAAAAGCAGAGAATGACATTAGAGCAGAAGGCGATAGACTTTGGAGGTCAACTTCAATGGGTTTCCTGACTCCACCATCCCCCAGCTTTCTGTCCTTGAACAATTTATTTAACCATTTGGAGTTTCTTTTCTCATCTGTTAATGTAGATAACCATACACACTTTATAAAGTAGTTATGAGAATTAAATGAGATAATAAGTGCCCAGGAGACTGGTACATCATTAGTATTCACAAATGAGTATTATCTTTTTATGAGAGGCCTTTGTTTTCCTCATTTGACTTTGCACACTGAACAGAGGAGCCGGAATAAAAGTCTTGTGGAAGCAAGTCTGCCAGCAGTAAGCCTCACAGTAAGGATCCCAGCATATTTGCCCAGCCTTGGGGGTGGGCTCTTTCAAGTATCCCCATGTGCATTTTCTTCTTGTCTCTTTCTCTGCCTTTACTGAAATTTACCAACTCTTTCTATTGCATCTGGTTTAGAGATTCTGTACACTATATGCACTGAAAGCTACAGTCATAAACTGCAAAAAATTACCAGATTATTTATTCAGAATCGTCAACTTCCCTGCCTCTGATGACCCCCACATTATCACACTCTGAAATTAGAAACCCTGCATTTGCAATTGGACTGTGTTGGATCTGGGTTTTCACAACATGTAGTTTGCACAGTAATAATACTTATAGATCTTTCATTTTTGTACAGAAATTAATTGCCTAAACCACAATGATTTATAGTCACACTGAACATGATTATTAATTTTCCTGATGATTATACCTGTGGGCGGCAACAAATCTACTTGTGATAGACCTGGCTTTTGAATTGCTGCTAAAACTAAAATGTCCATAAGGTAATAACAACTAATTTTTACCTTAATCAACTTACACTTAAAAGAATTTAATATAGGGCACTTGCGCCTTCTGGGAAAACTTGTTTGAAATATAAGGTGCTGAGTTATTTATGAGAATAATTATATATTTGTTACTTTAGTTTGTACTGGGAAATCAGGATCTCAAATGAGTCTGAGATACATTAAAAAATATAATGAACTCAGCAGAGTTGTACACACTAAAGAACTTTTGCACTAAGGTAACAAGTACATAACCTGGCATAGCTACTCTGAAAGAAAAGAGTCTTCAGCCCACTAAACCATGCTGCCTTTCCTCTCTTCCCGCGTCCTGCTAGAGCCTCCAAGTGCTATCATTGTTAACAAGAAAGTTAAGACATTTGATACCTAAGAGAATAGCCTTGTCGTTCCTTCCTCATTATTCACTTTAAAATCATTTTCAAATGGCCTTGTACTTGTGCTCCAAAGAGTACAGTTCCTTATCAGTTGCTCCTGATGCTGGAAAATTACGTGGGTTTGGGGACATTGAACCCAGATCCTGCAGTCTTCTGTCTCACAAGCACTCTCTTCCTCATGTAATGGTGCTGGGAGGTTCATTCATTGGTGTAATAGATTTGTTTCTCCCTGTTGGGATACAAGTTACAGAAAAGAGAAGGCTTTGATTATTGGTTGATATGCATACCTTATATAATTCAGTATGTTCATAGCCCAGAAATATTTAAGGCTTTTTCCTGATTAGTGGCATTATGCAGTTATGCAAATAATCTGTTATATCTAGGCACATTATGCCGTTATGTAAATGATCTATTTCATTTATATTTCCCATAGAGTAATGGGGTAAGGAAGAAATGCTCTCCTGCATTTCCCCTGGTTTTTAATGAGTTGCTCAGACATATTTAGCTGGTGATCAGTCTTGGGATTTCTGGGACCAGATGTGAGTTAGCCTTTCTATCTGATCACCCTGACCTGTCTCTAACTTTCCCATTTAATTCAGCACATATTTATTGGGTGCTTATTGTGTGCAAGGTTTTTGTGTGGTGGGGGACCACCTGAAGGGGCTCAGGCCTTGCTCTGGGAGGGATATTATGTTCCTTAAGATCTTTCTTCTCTGACAACCTGGATACATGATGAAGGTCTGTTTAGTGCCATCCAATTTTAGAACTTCTTAGCCGGAAAAGATTTATTTTAAATTTATTTTAAAAAATGTAATAAAAATGGAAATTATTTAGAATGTCTAATTACAGTTTATGCAATGAAATATACAGAGTAAGCTAAATAATTTAAATGTAGATATGGCCATTGACAACAGGCTACAATTAAGATACAAATCAAACCACAATATGGACCTGGGATAAAGGAAAGTTTCCTTGTATTTGGAAGCTGGTATGTCAGGTTTCAATCTATTGCAATATCATGTAGGCTAATGTACAGTCCACAGGAGTTTAACCCAAGTCAAACATTTCCTTTTATCTAGACTGATATGCTAATTGTAGAGAATTCTCAGCCTCTATGTCAGCAACTGCTCAACATTTATTGATTCATTTAACAAATACTTACTGAGCACCTACCTTGTGTCAGGGCGCCAGCCCTCACACAGTCTGGTGGAGCAGGAAAAGTAATCTAAGAACAAACACATTCAGGAACTGTGCTGGGGCCAGGAAGGACAGGAACCTGGGCTATAACGTGTCCTTGTTAGGGAAGTCAGAGAAAGTTCAGGCTTCTGAGTCCTGGGTCTTTTCTCAACCACATTTGGCTATAACAATATGCTTTGATGAGCTGCCGCAGCTACCTGTGCAAAGACTGGCACATATGTGTCAGGGTTAACAGTCTATGAAATCACATGGTTCCTTCCCTCTATGGTGGTTGTAATGAAGGGAACTTTAAAAAATTCCTCTGGATTTGAGTGGGAATAGAGCAATTTCTGACCTGAGTACTCCACCAAACATTTTTCCCCAGTTCTTAAAAATACATAATAATTCTATAATTCTTCCTGTGTCATATTATCTTTATTGTTTAACCATTTCTCAATCACATATGCCTGTTGAATCACTAGTAAGCACTCAGTCTGATGATGTTATTCAACTCCTCTTGTAAGTGGAGGATCTTGCTGAGAAAGATAAGTAAAGAAAAAATTCTTAAAACTTTCAATAGAATATAGTGGGCATTAACTGCTTCTGATTATGATTCAATTCAATAGAATTTATTATGTATGGAAATCATATCATTGTTGACAGTTATTTACTTTCCTTTCCCTGTAAGAATATTCTGTTGCTATGTGACTTACAACACCTTCCTTGAGAGGAGCATTAGGCTTGATCATATGATTAGCTTTGGCCAATGAAATGAGAGTGAATGTCTGGTACACCTGTTCTTTAAGGATCATTACATATGTTTTCTCTATCTCTCTCCTGTATTTTTTGTCTCTGCCAGAAAAAAAAGGCATATTCCAGAGGGTTTCTGCTACTTCTGATCCTAGATTCTGAAATGAAAATGTCATATGGAGCAGAAGAGAGCCAAAGACAAGTGAGAAACAAGCCTGAGCGGTGAGAGTCTAACCTAGTGAAAGCTACTGATGGATTAAATACCAGAGGTCTGACCCCCACTCCTAAGAATTAGTGAGAGGACTGTGGTCTCTGTCCTCAAGGCATTTGCAATCTAGACCACTCACTAGTTCTTTAACACTGATTTATAAACTAAGTGGGTTTCAGAAGCCACAATAAGTTTGAGTCCTTAAAGCAACGGTTCTCAACCTATGAATCGCGCCCCCTTTGGGGATCGAACAAACCTTTCACAGGGGTCGCCTAAGACCATTGGAAAACACATATATCATTACATATTGTTTTTGTGATTAATTATTCTGCTTAATTATGCTCAATTTGTAAAAATGAAAATACATCCTGCATATCAGATATTTACATTACAATTCATAACAGTAGCAAATTACAGTTATGAAGTAGCAACGAAAATAATTTTATGGTTGGGGGTCACCACAACATGAGGAGCTGTATTAAAGGGTCATGGCATTAGGAAGGTTGAGAACCACTGCCTTAAAGTAAACTTCATTCACACACACACATTCTAAATGCTCTGTAGAAAATGAAGGCACACTTCCCAACTTATTTCTCCCTTGTATAAAGAACAAATTTTAAAAGGAGTCAATACAGTAGATCTATCAACCTAAATTTAGAAAAACATGACAAAAAAGTACCTGGTAATTCCCTTTTGATTTAGCAATCTCTGTTCAACCTACTAGGATTTCTTTATTTTACTTTTAAAACATTGCAATTAACATTAGTAGCTTCTTGATTTTTCTCACCGCCACACCTCAAATGAAGGGAGCAATTTGCTCAATTCTTCTATAGATTCTTTGAGTGGGGCCTGACTTTAGTCCCCAAGGTTAATATCAAGTGTTTCCAATGCTCATTCTTTGGACCCGAGCTACTTTCTCAACTCTAACAAGTAGCTGCCTTTGATATGTGCCTACGATGTTTTAAGGCCAGAAGGCCATTAGCAGCCCAAGCAGAAAATCTACAAATTTCCAAAGCATAAAATTCTATGAGTACAAGTAAATTTGGTGAGTTTACAATACGTAGTTGATAGGTTCTAATAACCTTCTTAGATATGTATAGATTGGGATAAAATGACATATTTATAAGCTAAAAGCTCCTTCAGTTCAGTGATCTAGTATCTATAAACTTATAAAAGGTTATTATGATCAGTACCATACTAAGGCTTGTTCTAATATTGCAGAATATACTTGTTTCTGATACAATATTATTTCTATGAATGATTTATTTCCTTATACATTTTTGTGCTCTCAGTATTTTAAAGAAAACCAATTTTATACTTGTAGCACTTACAATGGAATACATTTTAAGGCAAAAAATAAAACCACAGAGAAAGAAGTAGAGATACATTTATAGAAGGAAGGAAGAAAACAAAAGAAATAAGGGAGGGGGGAAGAAGCTGATGAAAAACTAGAGAAAAAGGCATAATTGAAGAGTGAAACAGGTAAAGAGAAGAGACAAGTTGAGGTAGAAACTAGAGAAAGAAAGAATATGAGAAGGGGGAAGAAAGTGTGGAGACAAAAAATGATGCTTCAAAAACACTGAAAATGGAGAGAAAAAAACTAAAGGTAATGACAAGAAAAATATGGAAAATTGAATATTTAAAAATGAAAAACATTATAATTTTAAAGCTTATAAATATGAAAACAAGAAGAAATGTTTGGGGAGTTAAGGTTCTAGAAGAATTCAATGTCAAGGAGAATAAATGGAAGGGAAGGTAAAAAGAGAAAGGGTTTAAAACAGTCAACTGATACTCACTAGAGGAAATGCTAAAGAATGAAAAGTTAGAAATGAGAAACTGGAAAAGCATTGATTTCTTTTGTTTACTATTACCATTACATTTTGTCTTTTTAACTTTTTATTATTGTAAATGGATTGTACCAACAATACCAGTATTGCATACTGTACATCATTCTCCAGGTAATATTACATATATAAATCTGGAACAGTATTGGATAAAAATACACCCAAAAGGGAAAACACACATAAAAGTCAAAGATAAACTACAACTTGACAATGTGCACAAAAATATCATCTGTTCCAAATTATATACCCTTAGCTTTCTAATGCCAACTTTAAATTATGTTTGCCTTTCTCCTGCATTTTCAGACTTGTTAAGCAGAATCACAAACTAATATTTGTTTTGCTGTTTACTTGGAGGAAAATCAACTCTTGTTGTGGTGAAATCAGTGAGGGTGGTGGGATCACAGAAGCACACACTTTGAGAGATGGAGATAGTCTGTTCCACATGCAGACCAGCTCCTTCAGGCATCTCCATGTCGACTTCCCCTGCATCCTCCCAAGAAGTGTTCTCCTTGCGCATTATTCCCTTTGGTAGGTTTTTCACACTCTTGTCTCTGGAGATTAAATTCTCTCATTTGGGAATAAATGTTGCCTTAGCTGAGAAACAGCTGAGGCATCAGTACCCTTTATACAAATGAAAAGAAAAGATTCTTTTACGGTGGTTGTACGTGGTCCTGCCTGGCCGGGTGAAGTTTGCTGTCTTCAAAAGTAGGGAGTCTTTTGCAGAATAGGCTGCTTGCCAGGCTTCATCTGGGCCTCATGGGCCTGAGATTTACAGTTTTTAATCTTTTTTCTGATGGGCATTCTAAATACCTGTTTCATGCAATGTTTAATTTCAGCACAGCAGGTATTAGTGTATCCAAAAATGGGAATAAGCCGCCTGTTTCCTTGTATGATGAAATGCCTAAAACAGCTAGGTTTTTACAGCATCCAGTCCTTTATCCCCTTAACAGCCAGTGCCTGTTTCTTTAAAAATGGTGCTTTTTATGGACTCCTCTGACTATTTCTAAGATAATTTTCCATAGCCCGTCTTCCCTACTAAGAATACGAAACTCCACATCTGTATTCGTTTGGACAGTTTTTGAACTGAGACTAACAAACAGAAGGAAGGTTTGGGGCTGCTTTCTTTTCACAAGATGGCAGCTTGAGGACAACAAAGAAAAGCAATCTCTTTCAATTTCTCTATGCATATGTTGATGGCACAAAGAGAGACGATCTTCAAAATCATCAGCAACACCGTTAACAATGCGTTTGTTAATATTTACATAGCTAAAGAAATGTGCAGTCTTTAGAGCTCAATGAATTCATCTCAACTTCCACATCACTTCCTCTAGGGAGCTTTTCTTGACCTTACACATCTCAGCTCTGTCCCTCCTGGTGCATAGAGCAACTGTGTTTGATGCCATTAGTGTATTTATTCCAATGTATTATCACCTCCATTAGACCATACATTCCATAAGGACAGAAAGACTGGATGCCAGACTTACAGCTTGTTCCCAGTAAATATTTATAGAATTAATAAGTGGATAAATTCCTAACCCTATGTATTGCTTAAGGGAGAGCAGGCAGAAGTGACACTCTTTGTCTATAATATAAGCCTGCCTTCCCCCAAAAGGAAGTGTGGAATTCAGTATCCTGGTGTTCATGTCAGACAATGTTTGTTAATGCCCAGAGAACATTGGGGCATTTTCCTCATAGTCTAGCTCCGTGTTCTCTAAAATGGGCTGTGTGGAATGATCTTTTTGGAGGCAGGAGGAAATATTGGGATGTTCACTTACATTCATGTAAAAAGTAAGCTTTACAAGTATTTGCTGTATGAATTGACACTCAAGCCCATGCTTATGTGTGTAAATGTGGGACGGCCTTGAGCAGCCACCAGTGGATTCAGAGGGCAGGAGGTGCTAGCACAGCATTTACTGGGGGTTACATGTACTGATAAAATGGATTCATGGAGTCTGTTATCTAACTGTAGTTACATACTAATCTCACAAAGTGGACACCTTATGTGTTTAAATTGCTGCAAAACTATAGATTGCAATTAATGCAGATTATAAAAATGATAGATCAAAGATGACACCAGCAATGAAAGCATGAGCTGAGACATGTAGTCTTCTAGCGTGAGCTCCTCAAAAGCCACATTAACACCTAAAATAAGGATAATATAATTGTCTATGACAATAAGTCAACCAAAAATTAAAAATTAAGGCAGCCACATTCATTGTCATAAATGATATTTAACTCAGGGTCCATGCTTGTGATATTAACTGGTAGAAATGGCACATGTATGTAACTAATAAATATTCATAGAGATATGGTCAAAGGTTTTCTTTATTTACGGGTGTTCAGTCCAAAGAGCTTGAAGAACATTTGTCCAGAAATAAGCAAGTCCCTTCTTTCTTTCCCATTTCGCTTTCCACCCTGTTTTTCTCCACTTTCAGCCTGAAGCCTATTACTCATTTAAAGGCCACTTTATGGTCCCGCTGATCCTGCAAAGCCTATCAGTTTTCATCTCTCTCTCATTCTGGCCAACCCTCTGTTATCTAGAAGTTAAGTCACTGAATCAATGATAACTTTGGCTTTTAAGTCAAACATATAAGGGACTGGAGAAATATTTACAGTGGATAATTCATTACTATCTTTGTCAGTGCAAAATATACACTAGCAATTTCTGAATACAATGAAATATAAAGCCACAGTCCCTACCCTCAAAAAAGTGGTTAAAGAGAAAGCATGCAAACTAATGAATAATTAGAAAAGATTGCCCATTGCCACCAATGTCCAAATCTTCCTTTTTCTCCTGATCGCAGAACCAGTAAGTGGGCCTCCTTCCATGATTTCATGCCTGGCAGTAAGCGTGGGCCCATGAACAGAACCCCACTATTTTCCATTCTGATATTCACTAGTGCCATTGCAAGGGCTTTTGCCTCAGCACTCCAAATGACTTATAAAATTTCACAAAGGCCAAAACTATCAATAAATAATGATTTACACTTTATTGGATCTGGATTGAAACTGCAGGACCAATCAATAGATGAGGTTTTGATGATTTTACTGGAAATCCTAAAAATGGAAGAGTTTGTCTCAAAGAACAAGGGCATTCTTTGAGAGTTGTCCTAGAGGAGATTTTTAAGATACCCTGCTTAAAATTTGACATATTAATGATCTACTATTCAACCCAACAGTCCTTTCTATGAAAATGCTTAAAGGAATTCACTTACCATTGTCTTTGTTAGTTGGAAATGAATGCTTATTGATCACCGGTATTGATCTACTACTTTAGATAAAAACAATACTTTTCAAAGTACACCCAAAAGAGTTTAAGGACTAAAGTAAAACTGTAACTTCTCCTGGTTACTAGGTGATTGATCACAACTGATTTTGCTGCCATAAAACATAACTTACTGTGACACTGCTTATCTGGGCTCCGGAGTCGGCCCTCATTGAACTGTGCATTATGTATGAATGATTGATGTGGGTTTGAATATTTTGTTAGATTCACCTTTCAATCCATTTTACACAGCTGACTTACATAAAAGATGAGATCTCTTGAAAAATTCTTCAGGAGGAATGTAACAATTATGAATTTAAGTGATCGCTGCTGGTTTTGTTTGCCAGATAAAGCTAATTCCTGCTTTGTTTAGAACCAGAGAGCTGAAGTCAAGCCTGCCTCCTTGGGGAAGTCTTTTTCCCAATGAAATATCTTTTTTTTTGGGGGGGGGGGGGGGCGATCTGTGTCAGAAAAAAAGAAAAAAAAACTGGTAAAAATCCTAGGAAGGTCAAGGTATGAGGGTATGAGAGTAGTCAGGAGTATGTGAGCAGAGAGAAACAACAAAAGACCCTTCTCTTGGGAATTGTAACATTTGAACTTTATATTCTGACCCACAGTAATTCAACCTTATTTATTCATATCATTGTAGCTAACTGAAATGTATGTTTTTAGCATTTGCGCGGGATTAGATTAAAGCCCATACAAATGGCAGTGGACATACAGTGATATAATGCCGCCTTCATCAGATTATGGGATGGGAATTCATGATCTCTTTGTGCACATAAGATTGGGTTTGACGATGGAAAATGACAGCTGTTTTCATCTAGCTTTTCTCCCCAGTCCGTCTATTTCACACAACAGTCCATCATTAGAGATCATTACTGTATTACTATTGTTAACAAGGAAGAATGAAGCCTATGCCTTCGTCTTTCTTAGATATAATAAGTCTTATGGAACAAGAGTACCCTAAAGGCCCTTCGCTTCTAAAAATGATTAAACTTCATTCAAATCACAGCCTGTAACCCACTTCTGGGCATAGTATCAAAGGCAGCTCCATAGGTGCGATCTGAGGCGGTATACTATTCCTGCCTCAGGTTTTGCACAAGAGTAGTTTGCATGCATTATCCTCAAAGAACAGATTGCTTTTTACCAAATCCTATGCATTTTGGCACTTGGTGAGTGTCTTAGATGGCATTAACTGTAAAACATTTCTTTTTACATAATTATGGCTTTGTTTTGAGTGTGTGCTAAGATGGTTGTAAAAGTTTTAAATGTGAAGGGCTTGGGGAATAAGAGAAAAGTCTTTGAGCAAAAACACAAGCCTGTTGTTAACAATTAAAGTTAAAAATTTCCTGACAGCCTTTCAAAACTTCAGAAAAAAAGATACACGGTTATTTTAATGATTGTTTCCCAAATTACACCATTATCAGAAATGTATAGAAAATACAAGTTGTGGTGATTGCAAAACACCTGGAAAATTAGAGCTATTGTTTTCTGGGCATATTTATGTAGCAATAAGACCATCTTTATCAATAACTGATGTAAATAAATGCAGGGACCTGGTGTTCATGCTAATAATGAGAAATCCTTCTCAGTGCTCAGGAAAGGTCTTTGCCTGAGGCATTTACTCAGATGCCTGAATCCACCGGCCTCGCCATGAATGTGTTAATTGACATGCTTGTATAAATTTTAGTAAAGCCATAATATTTTTGCATGGCAACTATTAAAAATATTTTTTCTCTTAATTTCACCAGGGAGGCTGAGACTCTGAATTTTTCCCCCTTGCAGGAAAGAATAATTTAGATTTTCTTCCATCCCTGTCAGAAGTTGAACAGACGAACAAAACAGATTCTTCAGAGACAATTTTACACAGAGTTACATCCATCCAATTCAATTATAAATTAAATTGACTAACGAACCATAGCTCATTATGGGAATCAATTACTCAGAACTGTCTTTGGACCAAAAATGTGGAAAATAAAAAATAATGGTCATACTTCAATATACCAGATTGTCAACGTTTGAAAGCTCTGTTTTTCTCTAGCTTGGCAGAGTCCAACGCCAAAAAGAAATGATAATCATTTGTTTTACTGTTCCTAGAGATGTTCTCGTTTTATGAAGACTAGTTAATTCTTGAGTTTTGATCTCTTTGGGACGAGTACCTCAGGCTTTTCTGAGATGACAGGCCAACCCTGGAGTCATGTAATCGCATGGGGATCTTTCAGATCAACTTATGCAAATGTGTTATTAAAAGGAACCTCATTTCAGCCTCTAGTGTCACCCAAGAAATAAGAGTCAGAAATCTTGGGAGGTCATGTTAAAAGCATTTTTTTAATAAAACAATTCTAGTAACAGGATCGGGGGTTCATAACTCTCTGGAGCATTTTCAATGCAATTGTTTGGTGAAAGTAAACCCACGGAGAATCCAATGTTGCTTTATTTACCAAGCAATAGGGGCTGATAAAAGAATAGTATTAAAGCAATAACACTCTCTAAAATCTTTCTCCTTTTGTGGTCCACAGCCCAGAAATTTTCCATCTGTTACAACGAATTAAAAAATCTGTTCTGCTTTGAAAATGTATAGGTAAAGGTGATGTTCACAGCCACATGCATATATGAACATAGAGGACATGTCATCACACAAGGGGGGATGGGGGGTTATTGCCCATGTAACATATCATGATAAGTTGGTCAAAGAACTGTGCTCAGACTTTTTTCAGGGAACTGTATTCCTAAAGATGCTTTAGTTTTCTTTTTCCTCATATACTTATTCACTCACACTTGGAGAGTAACGAGTAAATATTTCAAACTCAAGTGTTCACCTAAAGAACTAAGTTCTCAAAAAAAAAAAAAAAAAAAAAAAGCAAAAACCCCTTCACTCATATGTATATCGTTTACCCAGAAAAACTACTATCAATGAAAACAAGTTAATCCATATAAATATATAATTCAGCATCATTTTGCTTAGAACCTCATTTTTTAAAACATCCCTTTCTTAAAATGGATTGAATCTGAGTGTTTTTCACTAAAACATTCAAAAAATAAAAATAAAAGAGAAGTGGCTGGAATATTTAAAATGTGTTTTTGGCTGATACAATGAAGAGGCTCTTTTCTTATTTACTTTTTTTTTAATTGCTAGAACAAGGGAAAAAATAGTTGCATTTCCCAACAGAAAGGGAAGATGTCAGAACGAACCTGTAATTAGAAATATAAGCATTATTAAAAGGTTTCTTGAAAAAAAAATCCTTTCAATAAATGGAGTTATGGTTGAGGAATTCATGTTCAGGGTCCCACTGAATCATTTACAGGAAGGTTGTTTTATACAGTAAATAAACACAACTCAACTCACTGTTTCGATGGCTTTCTCTTTTGTGAACAGCTCAAGCCTTGGCATCAGGCTTGGATTCAAATCATCTCGCTCCCTTACTGTCTGGGAGACATTGGACAAGACAACCTGTCGACATCTCAGTTTCCTAATCCTTAAGATTGGAATAATAATAGTACCCATTCCTAATGTTGCTAGGAGAATCAAATAAGGTCATGCATGTAAAGGACTTAGCCCAATGCCTGGTTCACAGTAATACTCAATACATGTTATCTACTATTCCCATTATGGTTGTTCTTCTATAATTTCAGAATATGCAACAGCACAATTCCATACCCAAAGGGAAGAACCTGCTCTCTCTTTTCATTTTTTCTCAGGCACTTTGTTAAAACTGGGCTGTGCCCTGTTTCTCAAGTAGCCAGTCAAAGCAGGCTCGACTAGTGGTCAGGGCTGCTTACAACTGCTGGAGGGGGCGCCCAGGGTCTGCAGCTGGGCATGCAGGGGACTCCCGTGGAGCGCAGGTGCAGCTGTCTCCTTGCAGTCCCCTCATCCTAGCGGCGCCGCCACTTCCGAGTCCTCAGCCTCATCCCCAAACCCTGCAGTGCTCAGGGGCCACCCCTCAAGGGCAGGCTGTCACAGATCACTACAAACTAAGTGCTAGCTGCCCTGCGGGACGAGGAAATCATATAAATATTTCTGATAATTTGATAATTTGTCAGTATTTAGAAGGTGTGCCTCTGAAAAGGCCTACAACCTGGTCACACAGGTTACTGCATGAATATTGTGCTCTCCAGCCCACATTCATCTGACTATTTATGTTATCAGAAGTAAATACCTTTCTCTTTACTCCTTCATGTAGCGATAGGCAAGGAATCTGAGTTTGAGAAGCTGAAGTCAGACTTGTACTATATCGCAGTCGTTCTTGGCAAAGCATTCTGCTGTTTTAATTTTAACCAATTAGAAGGGTCAATCTTCTTTTCGTTCAGAAATGTATTAAAAGATATAACATTCAAAGGCTAGACATGCCCCGCAATTAATTACTGGTGTCCAGCTAAAGGTCTACCATTAGCTATTGCCATGACAACCTTAAGAAGGCCTTGGCCCACCTGTTGCAAGACAGAAACAACATTAGGCAGTTGGTTCCTGCACTTGGCCTCCCTCTGGCCCGTGGGGAATTTGTACTAATTAGAATTAGTTGTCCTTCTGTAGTCCAGCTCCTGACACAAATTGCATTCTGTAGCTTCTTGTTCCACTTGAGTTCACAGACAAAATAGCCCATGCCATGTTTGAAATGAAGCAAGGCAATATAAAAGGTTTTTATGTAATTGGCTAATATACTTTAACATTTTAACTAATAATTTCTGTGTTGCTTTCTTGGAAGGGAGCTTCTTTGCTTTCTTCTCCTTTTACTCACTAGCTGTTTATGATCATACAGCACGTCATTTTAATATGGCTCGTTTGGGTGCCATTAACCCATTGTCAGGCTCGACTGCTTGGAGAACAAAACAAGTGACCTCTAAAAATGATAGCTTGGAATGGCCCCTGGTGATGGGGAGGAGAAGCACAAACAGCAAAGAAAACCAAAGGAGCCTTTCTCACCTCTCACTAAAGAAAAACTTGATTGAAAACAAGAGTCCATGGAGGAAGAGCCACAATGAAATAGAAAAGTTAGAGACTGAAAGAAATTATTAGGATGGTATTCGTGTGCAGCTTTGCCCAGAAAGAGTGAGTGAGATCCACAGACTCCGAGAGATCCAACAGGACACGGCCATGGGTCCCGCAGAGGGAGAGTCAGAGGTTAACACTCATCAGTTCCCCAGGTAAGACTGATTCTTAGGTCTAACTTTTAGTATCTCAGGACATTAGGAGGGAAGTGAGGAGATTCCACAAGTGTCTACCTTATGCCGCCCTTCCTGTTCTGAAGAGGATGAGGGTGTTGGCAATGGAACCATGGTGTCTAAGAAGTAAAGTCTATGTGGTCTTGATAATCTCACTGTGGAGTCATTTTAGTTATTTCTAGAAAAACTCAAAGCAAAATCAATGGGCTAACGAATTCCTGTTAGATTTTCTCCAGGCCTGAAGGAGCCTGGAAGCCTCACTTTCCCCAGCTCATTTTCATTATGAACTGGAAATCGAACTTGACTCCTGCTTCACCTTTCCTATCAGGTACCTCTGTTTCCTAGAACTCATGAGACAAATTGTCTCGTGGTTTTTTTTGGCTTTCTCTCTCCATGGAGGTTTTCTAACCAAAGTATCTTAATCTTCAACAAACAAGATATAGTTTTATTTTCATTTAAAAGAAAAAAAAAAAAACCCCAGTGAGAGCTAAGAGAATGTTCTTTTCACAATAGATGTTTCCTTAGTTGGGGAAAACGGTTGCAAAACCACCATTTACTTGTTCGTGAAAGAGGAAGTAGTTTTAAAATAAAATCTATACACATCCCAAATTCATCCTCCCAGCTATCAACCATAGCAACCTCATATTGTTCAGAATGGGACTGGGGCCAAGAACAAATATCTCTCTTTCTTTCCTGACTTTGAATCTGAATTCTGAAATGATAAGAGGTACTTTAAAATTCTTAAAATAGATGGATTTAGGAATGTCTGAGCCAAGGTAGTGCCTGGTTACTCACAGACAAGCCAGAACTGCCTTCATGAGAGTATTCAATGGAAAATGTGCAAAATGTGCAAGAAAAAATTACTAAGGAGTCCAAGGAAATTTTAAAGCCTCAATTTAACTGAGAAAATTACCTATCTTTTAAATATTTTGTGGTCTAGTATCAAGTACTGTAGAACTACTTGAAAACAACAGGAAAGCCATTCATTAGAAAACAAAAAACTTCCAAATGAAAATGCCAATGTGTTTATCAAGAAACAGGTCTCTTCACACTTTCTATTTGTTGTGAATTTTTAAGTTTAGCTATTTGTTCGTAAAATTCTCCTTTTCTTTGAGCCACCGGGAAGGAAGCAAAAACGTGTTTCACTAGAGCATCCACAATAGATAACATCAGTAATAATAACTCAAATGAACATGAACCACAAAACACAGTTCAAACCACGTTACATCCCCGGTTGCATAGGCCAGAGCAGTTCATTGACTTGCCAGCATGAACGAGCTGAACAATGCACAGAAACTTCTCCATTGTCTTGCCCAAGTATATAATGGGCAACCTTGAAAGACAGTTCAGTTGATCCAAATGGTCTCATGAATAGTTGATCACTAATGACAGAGATTTCATGGGGAAGATGCAGAGTTAGTCCCTCTCTAATGTTCTGTGTTAATGAAACTGCTTTAGACAATTTACATCAGGATTTATCCTAGAAACCATCTCCCAGCAAGCCTTTTCTAGTCCTCCCACTCCCGTTCCCAAATCACCTTCTGTGTTCTCCTGTGGCAACATGTGCCTGCCTCTAGCTTAACTCTTCACTTTTTTGTTGTCATTCTTTCCAATCTACAAATTTCCAGTGTAAAGGATTTGATTTTCCCATGAACACCCGGTAAGACACAAAAACTGTTTTACTAAAAGAGACCCAATATTAGAGCTGAAAAAATGTCCTTAGTAAAGTTTATGATCTGTTTACAGGCCTGCCTCCCCTACTGGTCTCTGAGCATTAGAAGGCAAAATGTGGGTCTGGCACATGCCTAATAGGATGCCTAATAACTGTTTGATGAATGAAGGCATGAATGAATGAAGTTCCTTATACTCTGATAACCATGGCAAAATAGCAGTAATGTTCGATGTTTACCTTCATTCCATCTACTTCACAAGTTTGGTGGAGCAATGCCTTTTCAGATGATTAGCAATTTTTGTGAAGAATTTTGTTTTGGGAAAATGCTGCCAACAGCCAACTCTTTGGAGAAGTTATCTATTTCCAGACCCCCCCAAAATGCTTAAATTAACAAATAATATGGCTTTTCTTGTTTGTTTGTCTGTTTGGTCCTGACAGAATTCATTGCTCTTTCTCTTATCCAAGCTCCCTTGGCTTCTGAAGGGACCAGAAAGAGGGAGACAAAAGATGGCTTGTAAAGCCCACAAGAGGAGCAGAAGTAGTCAGGGAGGTCTGAGATCTCTGTGGCAACTAATGGAGATTTGTCTGGACAGCAAAGCAACAACCTTTATTTTTAGACTTGATTGTTCGTGGTAACCTGAGCATTTTCTTCTACTTCCTTAACAGTGGATCTTAACTGTGATGTAACATTGGAAAAAACTCAGGCCTTAAGCCAAAAGTCACGTTTGAGGTCGTCCTTGGCTGAAAACTTCTAAACCTCTCACAATGACCTCTTAATTTTTGCTTGTAACATTCCAGGGCTCTGGAACACCCTTGGAATAAAAATCAAAGGAAAGATGAGACTCCCTGTGATTGATAGGTAGTTCTAAGGCCTGATGTCTCTTCACATAGTTAATCTTTTTGATATGACCTTTCTTCTCATTTCTTTATTTTTAAGTCACCAAGGCATTTCTCTGAAAAATCATCTGTTGCAAAAGACCCCAAAGCAAGTGTAAAGGAGAGAATAAAACCATTTATCAAAATTGTATGAATTTGTAATTCATAATAAGCAAGAGGCAACTTAAAGAGATAGTTTTCTACCACTGACATCGCTGTTAAAATAAATGTGGGGAAGATAATTATAGTAATTAACAAAAGAGTTAATTTTCCTTTGTCATGAGATTAGGTTCCATTTGATTTCTGACTAAGAGTAGATCAATACCAAATGCTTTGTCTTCCTAGCTGTTGATTATTGTAAATTTATCATATCAGTTTCCCAACTATTGACTTTTATTGGAAAAGCACTGTATCAACACCTAAATGCTTCAGCTACAACCCTCGGCTTTTTCTTCCCAAACCTCAATCCATGGTTCCTTTACCTATTCAGCAAAGAAGGTTTACCTCATTTTCTACTAAACCAAACAAAAACATGCTAGGCCTCGAATATATTTTGTTGATGAAGGTGTTAGATTTTTGCTAGAAAATGATGTTCCTTGAAGAGCTCCTAGGCCTGAGCACTATTTGATTATGATCATCCAAGAATTACATGATACACAACAAATGAAATTCCTCTAGCAAACAAACCTCAGGAGTGATATATCCTTCAAATCAGAGTTTAATAATCATGCGGTCAGTTGAGGAATTGGTGTTTTTTTGTAAGACTAATAAGCTTCAAGCTGATGGGCTGTGCATGAACACACAGCTGTCTGTTGGGGAACTCTTGGCATCAGTTTAGGCTGCAGTGAGGGTCCAAAAACATTATAAATGGGGCAGAAGAAAATACACATACTGCATTTTTTTAGTAATTGAAGCTATTAGATAATCTCATTCTTGGATGCTTATAGTGTTCCTCATTAAGTTTGACTATGTTTATGAACGTTTTGTGCCAATGGTACCTTTAAGAAAAAGAAGATAAATGAAAGACTTCAGTTATCAAAGCTTGGTTGAGAGGTGAGAAATGTGCTATAGCTGTGGAGACCTAGCTGTGGTTCTCTTCTGGCACCACACCAAAATGGACTGGGATTGACACTGCACGTTGTAAAAGGTTAAGTAACCACGCGTAAGTTACACCACCTCTCTTGGCTCAGTTTTCTTTTTAAGAAATTGGGGAAGGGGTGTATAGGTAAGACAACCACTATAGCATTTTCAGCTCTAACATTCAGTCAGTCCATCATCTTTATCAGGGCCCAGTCTGGTAGTAGCTAATTTCAGAAAGTCAAGGAATTGACTGCTTTTCCCCAAAGTGCTAAGTTTTCTACTCAACTGTATACACAACCTTTTGTTGTTGTTTATGTGCAAGGAGAAAGCACAAATTAAAAGAAGGAATGCCAATATATCAGTTATTGCTGTGAAACAAATCACACCAAAACTCAGTGGCTTCAAACAATATTATTATTGTTCATGAGTTTAATGGATCAGTTGAATAGTTGGTTATCTGAGCACATCTCAGCATATCTTATCAGGGCACAACCATCTATTTGTGTTCATCTGGTGAGTAGGCTGAAGTCTGTTGGTGTAAGATAGCCTTCCTCACATATTTAGCATTTGGCTATTAGCTGGGGAAACAAAGGCAATCAAGCCATGGGCCCCTGATCATCCATCCAGCTGGATAAGGGCTGCTCTTCCTTGAGATGTAGGCTCATATCTGGTGTACCATGTCCTATTGGCCAGAGCAAGTCACAAGGCTATCCTAGATTCCTGGAGTTAGAAAATAAGATCTACTTCTTGATAGTAGGAGCTGTAAGATCAAATGGCAGAGGCCATGGCTACAGGGAAATGTGAAGAATTATGGTCATTTTTTTGCAATCAATTTACTACAATCACAAATAATATGTTGATGGCTGGGAGAATATAGTGATAACCAAGATTTAATCCTCTCCTCTAAGAAATTACAGTTTAGAGTAAAGGAAAAACGAGACAGCTGATTAGAATGCAATGTAATAAATATTATAACAGCGGAGACAGTATGGGACCTAGCATCTTCTGCTTAAGAGACCCAGGGAGAGCTTCTCAGAGGCAGTGACTTCTGAGCCAAGCCTTGTTCAGAGCTGGATCCCAGTGCCTGATATGGTGTATGGCTTATAGTAGGCACTCAGTAAATAATTGATGAATAAACAAATGAAAAGTAAGAAGCAGTTTGCATAAAGAGAATAAAAAGAAAATCACTCCAAGGCGAAGAATCAGCATGAAGTTTGAAAAAAGGACTTAACATTTCATCTCTAAGTATATTTATCATTTCAACAAATATTTACTAAATGTCCACTACATGCTAGACACTAGGGATAAGTACCATAGAGCCTAAAAGGAGTAGGAGAGAAAATATGTCTGCCTCCTCTAACTCCTATGTCCTAATCATACAAACATCAGTACAGCTACCATTTTCCAAGTGACAAAATCAAAGACAGTGAACTCAGTGAGACTGTGAGCCAGTGGCATCTGCTGGGCTGCTGAAGCCCACAGTTCAAACCTCAAGATGCACTCATTTGATAGTGGCCAAATCCCTAGTGACCATCTCATCAGAAGCCCTCTTCTTATCCCTCTTTCCCAAGTAAAGTGCTCAAAAAAGAAAGAATAATAAATAATGTTACTATTTGGAATCCCAGAATGTATTGAATACTTTCTAGGATTTATGGAAAGCATAATTTGGTCCTGGGACATGTATAGGCCTGGCATAGTTTTTGCAGGTCTTATAAACATATCAGTGATCTTCTAAATGGCATGGGCTGAGTCAAGCTCCATTTTTTTCTATCTACCTCATATTTTTAAGGCTGGTTGTCAAAGTTATAATACCATAAGACATTCACAAGATGTTTAGCTAGTTCAAGGACCTTTGTCAGTGGGTGTCAAAACACGATGGCTTGGAGTTTCTCCATGTGTATAGCAGCCATCCAAAGTGGCAACCTTATGAAATTTTAATCAAATATATCCAGAGTAAACTAATTAATAAAAGCATAAATAGAATACATATATAAAAAGTATTAAATGTTCCTAAATTTCTGCTTGAATTTGATTAGGCTTATTTTGACATCTTTTAAGGGTTATAGACATAAATTCATTTCCACGGGCTGAAATACAGCTCTCTATTCTTTTTACTTGACTTTGTAATACTAAATAGATATCTATGATATTCAAATACTTAACAATGAGTGGGACACAGGTCCTGACTAATCCAAATGGATATATGGATACACCTAGGAATGCCAGTCATCAACTTTTAGTTGTTGGGTGGCAAGGAGTTCTGGAAAAGACATGGGAAGGTGTTCCGGTGGTCAAAATGGTGTGTATACCAGGTGTACCGGATAATAATGCGGATTTTGTAATCAAAGAAAACATGATAATTTCAAGAGAAACATCAAAAGTACTTTATTCAAAGTAATGTCCATCGCTAGCTACACATTTCCCCTATCTTTCAGGTAATTTGTGGATACCGTCTCAATAAAATTTTTCTTGTTTGGAAGCAAACCATTCAGAAACCCAATTTTCCACTTCTTCGTATGTTTTGAAGTGCTGCTCAGAAAGTGTGTGTGCCATCGATCAGAACAAGTGGTGATCTGAAGGAGCAAGGTCTGGTGAATACAACAGGTGGTTTAATACTTCCCAGGCAAGATCTTTTAACGTGTCTTTAACTGGTTTGAAAGTGTGTGATGGTGCATCATTATGGAGCAAAATTACTTTGCCGTGTCTTCTGGCACATTCTGGTCATTTTACAATCAAAGCGTGGTTCAGATTGATTATTTGTTGTCAGTAGCGATCAGTGTTAATGGCTTCACATGGTTTTAGAAGCTCATAATACACACCTTCCTGATCCCACCAAACACAGAGCATTGTCCTCTTTCCGAAGCAATTTGGCCTTGCAGTCGATGTTGATGGTTGACCTGTATCGACCCATGATTTTATGCATTTGGGATTCTCAAAATAAATCCACTTTTCATCAGCGGTCACAATTCAATGCAAGAAAAGACTTTCTTTCATGCCGTTGAAGCAACATTTTACTGATGACGTTTCGCTTTTCCATTTGTCTTTCACTCAGTTGATGTAGCACCCATTTTCCTTCCTTTAAAATCTTTCCCGTTGCTTGTAAATGATTGGAAATTGTTTGCTGAGCAACGTTTAATCTTTCTGCAAGTTGTTTTTGAGTTTGACATGCATCTTCATCTAATAATGCTTGTAATTGTTGGTCTTCAAACTTTTTCAGTTGACCTGGACGTTCTTTGTCTTTCACATCAAAATCATCACCTTTAAAGCGTTTAAACCAACAGTCACAAGTATCTTGACATGGAGCATGTTCACCATAAGCTTCTCGAAGTATACGATAACTTTCAGCAGCACTTTCCTACAAAATAATGAATTAAAACTTCCCTCAAATGCTCTTTTGTTGGCACAAAATTCGACATTTTTAAGTGTGAAAATATCTATGATGTTAATACCTTCAGCAAATTTGTCATATGAAGTTTTGAAGCTTGCTGTCAATTCAACAAAACAGCATACATATCAAGTCATATATATATCAACATATGTGTAACTCCATCTATTGAAAGAAATTCACCTTATTAACTGGTACACCTGGTAGAAGGAGTGCTTTTGGAGCTCCTAGCTGCCCTTCTTGACCAGTCATCACAATTGGCAGGTGTCTCTAGGCACATATCGGGTCCACATCTGATGAATACCTGTCTCTCCAGTTATGACCAGTCATAGTCAAGCTCATTGTAACATACTTTAAGATTGCCAATTTCTAAACTTTAGAGATAAAGCTGATGTTGGCCGTGTACAAATTGAAAAACTTTCTTTGCCTTTATTTCGAGTAATGCCTACAACCAATCTTTTTTGTTGTCGGGAAGAAATTATACACTTAAGAAGACCACATAACACATAGTTATGTGAAGTCAGCTTGCTAAATGTGTCATTAAAGTGAAACAACTGCCAGGCAAATGTAAAACCAGACTTTGCTTTGGGGTTCACAATATCTGCATTTCCTTTTCTCCTCCTTCCATCTCCTTCACATCCTTTGATGATCTCAACCCAACTGCCCTTAATGTGTGTGGCTGGCCGTCTGGAAGCCTGAGCGCTAGCAGCACAGGCTTGTTGTAAAGACCTCGTGAAAAACAACCCAAGATCCAGCTTCAGAGCACACACTGGGCTTCATTTCTGTGTTGTTGTTTTTCTGGTCTTTAAAGGCAAATTCTTTACTGATGCTGTAAGAGTGGAACTTGATAAACAGAACGAATGCTATTTTAAACACCATAATGATAATAATTTAATCAAATGTGATTTGCTTTTAATAACTTTATTGGCCTTTTCATTTTGAAAAGTGGCCATGTGAATAGTTTGCTTTTGCATTTTTAACAAGGGAGGAAATAAATGATCCTGCTTGTAGGAGCAGGAGACTAATGATGCTTATTCCCACACTCTGTTTCATGGAACTAAGTCAGCAGACGCGGCCATGACACGCGATTGGCCTGAAACTCCAATCTTGATAAAACCAATGGCAGCACTGGGCCTGCGCCTTTCTCTGAACCTTGAGGGCTTCCCCCAGTCAGGTCAACAGTCACTAACATTCACACTGTGCCTAATGGCTTGCAGAGCATTTTCACTAGCATGTGCTCTTTTAAACCCTGTAGATGAAACAATGCTCAAACCTTTAGAAAAGTTTTACAAGAATTCATTTGGGCCAGTTTTTTTTAGGACATGCCCAGAAGCAAGATACCAATGGATTGAGAAAAAGCTCTGGAGAATGACAGTTTTGCCGTTACTTGTTTCATTACTATCAAAGGAGAAAACATAAGGTACATGAAAGCCATTGGTGTAGATTAAAGAGGCGGGAGAAAGCCAGGCAGGGGAATCTTTAGGACTGGATAGAAAACAAGAAGAAACACATACTTGCCCAGTGTCGCCCCATAAGTAAGTATGGCACCGCCACTTGAATCCTGTACTGTCACCTCCACATTCAAGTTCCTGCCTCTGCACCATGGTGCGTGGTGTGTTCATATAATTAATGTTAGTGGCCCAAGCTGTAATTGTGAAAGGACTGAATTCTAAATCATACCCTCTCCTACCGCTGTCCATTTGAAAAAGAAAATATAAGTAAATAAACAAGTCATCATTAAACCTGCAAACTGCTGGGTGAACAAACTTAGCCAGAATACTGAGTTGGAATAGTTTGCATTAGAAAGCTATTCATTTGCTCACACCCAAGGGGTTTATGATGGTAGAAGTGCGTATTGCTACTGCCTGCAACAAGGGGAATATTGTTTCTACACAATCTGCAAATACAGGACTGCGCCATCATTAAAATGTTTGTAGGTTGTTAAAGAACTTTCATTCTGCTGGAGCCTTCAGCTCATGGAACGAATTGTCCATATTTTATACTTACCCTTATTTATAAAACTTGATTTACCAAAAGTAAACTTTTTAAAAGAACTTGATGTTGTTGTGAATTCCAGATAGTCAAGCCACATTCCAAATCCAAAAAGCCACAGATTGGTGAAATTTGGTGATAATGCCAAAGCACAGTCTCAATAAATTAACTCTGATTACTAAACAAAGACCAGTAGCAGGGAAAGGGCTGGGGCAGAGGGAGGAAACAGAAGGGAACATAACTTACAAGGGATCCCCCCTCCAGAGTCCCTTAAAAACTGATTTGAGAAAGAAAAAGGTGACTAGTAAGTTTATTTATGCTTTTTAAAAAGCACTGCCAATCCCAATTTATCAGTTACTGTCTTGTGACAATTTATTCATTGTTCACTGTTAGAAGCCAGAAGTTACATAAAAATGCATGATTGGTGATAGCTTCTCTATTTCAATATGGTATAATAGAGATAACACAGTGCCCAAAAGCTTTGCAGCCGACTTTTTGTCTGCTTTGTCTCTTTTCATTACTCTCTCAGAATCTTCATTTAATATAATCCAAAAAAGCAAGGTAATTGCTTCACTTATCGGTTATCATCGCTCTCGCATACTTATCGTGTCAAAATTATTTATGTGGATAGGCCAAGTTGATCTTGCTGCATTCAGAAGCTAAAATTTGAATAACTGTTCTGCCAGTTAGGTTATCAAAATTGCAGCATAAGCAATGAGCTGCTCCTTTCTGAATGTTGGAATAGAGGAAAGGAATAACCCCTTGGGGGTGCAGGTGGGAAGGGGAGCACCGTACTAGGGTGACAGCAGGACCAGCTTTTGCGAAAAGAGGGAGGAACTGGCCACAGAATGAACACAGTAACCAGGAGATTCATAGCATCACTCTAGGAAAAGTAAAAGAAATGAAGCCAAGTGGACACAGACGTTGGGTGCTTTTTCCTCAACAGTTGTCCGTAGAATAACTAAAACAATTGACAGACATTTCGACCTGGGCCTTCAAATACATCCACCCCTCCTGTACAATGCTCCACAGAGAAGTATTTCAATAAGCATTTTCCTACTTGGTAATCATTTTTCAATTGCCACGTATTTTGCTACTTTAAAGACATACTGGGCTAATGTGAAACGAGGCAGGTTTTCAGTCTAAACATAAACATTTATTTTCACAAAATAATTTTGTTAGATAAGACTTGTTTTGGGGCATCAAAGACTCTTTTTCTTTTATGAATGTTGATGGTAGAAAGAAATTAGAGTGTTTACTCCCAGCCCAACATCAGACACTGTGGCTATATGAGCTCTCATAAAGAGAGTCTCAAACCCAGTGGTGACTTTATCCCAATTCTTCCAGAGCCTCTACCCTCTCTCAAAATGTCTGTGGTGTTTGAGTCATCTTGATGCAGTGGGACCTTCTCACATTTAGCCAGTCGTTCTCATTTCCAGTCAGGAAATAGCTAGAACTGATGGATGATATTCTCATCATTGCCTTAAAAACATCTTGGCTACATATTAATATTTTTCAAATTCTCTCAAGGTGACAGATGATTCTTTTTAAACTTATTTACCTAGTCACCAGGACCTAATAGCAAAAGAAAGTTGTCAATTCATTTATTAGTGTACAGCTGATCCTCTATTTCAGCTTTAATTTCTCACTTATGGTGGTTATCTATGGGGCTGGAAGTGTGTGAAAGAGAGCGCTAGGTCATATTTGTGGTTTATCTCTTATTGCTGTTTTGGTAAAAATGGAGTGAAGAATGCATGCTTAAAATCCAGGGTTATATTAATTTTCTAGGAGCTACTATTATTCTAGAAGTTAGAACTAAAGACCAGGTGGGCCTCACAATTTTTAAAAATCCGTGCCAACCCTGAAATTTGATTCTTATTTAAGACTCTAACACAATGAGAATGTATTTGAAGACAGGTCCATACCTGGGTTACTAAATAATTTCCCAGTTTCTGGGAGAATGTCTGGCATCTAGTATGTATTCAAAAATGTGTTGAGTGAATGAATAAATTAATGAGTAAAATCTTACCCTAAACGTCAACTTTCAAAATACCACTCAACAGTCTGCAAACATTGAGCACCCCTACCACCTAACAAACCTTGTCGGAGGCCCGACTCACATACCAACCCTTCATAGACTCTTCCCTCATCACTTGGCACATTATTTTCTGACTCCTGTAGCACTGATACATACTACCTTGTATTGTCATTGTGGATATGCCTCTCTTACCTCTTGTCTTATGCTGAAGTCAAGGACTGAAAGTCAGAGACTGTGCCTTTATACTTTATTACCCCGTAATGACTGATGATGTGCCTTATATAAATAAATATCTAATAGATTTTATTTATTAACAAGTAAAACTAATATCTTCAATTTAATATATATCTATGTTACTGAGAACATCTAAAGGATAACATATATATGAGTAAAAATGGAGAAATGTGGCCAAAATTATTTCTCAATATTGTATGGGGTATTTAAACAAACCATCAGCATGCTCCTACCTAAACCAAAATCAGTAAAGTATGGAGGCAGGAATTCCTTGGACAACTCATATACCTTCTCAAGGTCTCAGCTTCTTCAACTGGTTAAATAAATATGATCGCACTGAGGTCATGCCCCTGTGATACAGCTATTATTTCATAATGTAGTGCGTGGTAGTTAGTAAGCACTCAACAAATGTTGGCTGCATCCGGATCTACAAAATACTAAGAAAACAGAGAACTAAGTAAAAATGTAAGGCAAGAAAGGCTTCACAGCGTTCAGACTGGAAGGATGAGAGGAGAACTGGCAAGATAAAGAAGGAAAAATAGTAGATGCCAGAAGTGGAAGCGTTATAGACCAAGGTCAGAGGCCTGAAAGATCTCAGCAAATGATTGAGTCCATGGCGTTGCTGCTCAGGCATTCGTAGGGACTCCTGCTCTTTTTCTTCTGGCTCATTGTTATCTAAATAGCTTTTGCCCACTTCAGAAATGTGAGAGTTCTTTTCTCCTTCTTAATTAAAGCATCCTATATCAGCACTTGTTTCTTTTTAATTTGCTTGATTTTTAGAACAATAACTTCGTTTATTGAACTCATTTCTAATTTAATTTTAAATTCAAGAGTAAGGCAGGTTTTCAACATACATCATACACACACATATCAAAGAAGGATTTGGCCTCTGAATAATGACTGTTAATATTCTTAATTTAATATTATACATCTGTGTTACTTGGAACATCTAAATGATAACATATATGTGAGTAAAAATGGAGACATGTGGCCAAAATGCAGATGTCTTGAATTATATAGATGTTTGGTAATATATGGATTTAAATTCTAATAAAATGATAGCCATAAATAAAAATCTAATAGTTTTATATCAAAAAACATTTATCCAATTTTGGATACTTAATGTTATGTTGGTACAATACATAAATACATTCTTCTTCTACTCATTATTGCCATTACAGTATAAGACTGTCTAAAACCTATTTGGGTCAAGGTAATAAGTATGCACTGCTTTTTCACTCTATAAAAGGTCATTAATTCTCAAACAACTTTTTATTGCTTTTTAAAAATAGGTACTCTGTTGGATTTTTCCCAGTGATCTGGGGTCCTGCCAATCCTCCACAGATATTCACATGTTATCATTCTTGGCTCTGTGATTACATCAATTATTTTTTTGGCAAATCCAAGGTAGAGTTGGTCAAGCTCAACTAACACAAAATATGTAACACTCCAAAGTAAATTGTAGGCCAGTTCAAATTCTGCTGTCACTTTAACTTTTATCTTAGTCTTCTTAGTTTAGGCACCTCTCTATAGTTACTTTGTTTTATGATCAGGCACTTCTAACACACATGAAACTGCCAAGAGGCTCGGGGAACAATTTAAAATCATCTAAAGCTCTTAACACTGCTAAATCCTATTTGATCCATGAAGAATAATTAGCAAGGTCGAGGGAACGTGTATGGGAATTTATCTATTTACAGTTAGGTCTGCCTGTTTGTGAACAGCCAGATGAAGTATTAAGCAAATTCAGGTAAGTATTTAGAGCAACCCTAAAATGGCTATATAGTTTCTTAGTTCAGGGTGATAGATATGAACTACATTGCCTTCTCTCCATTCTAAATTCCAATTGAAATGACCACACATATAAAAATAAATAAATCCTTGGCAGCACTTGAAACAAACCAGAAAGAGGGAGGAGAAAAGGGGTGGACATTAGTACACCAGAAAGTTTGATGAAATCTTAGAAGGTAGGAGGCAGATTGGACTGTATTGTTCGATAAACTCCAGAAGAGTAAATCACAACTCAAAATACACGCATAGAAAATAGTAGCAGAGGTATAATCACTTTTCTTAAAAGATCTCTTGAGAGACTCCAAACAGGAACAGCTAGAAGTTGACCAGGGACAGCAATAAGGGTTTATAACTGGAAGACCATCGTTAAAGCAGCTGGACTAGGCAACTTCTCTCTTTTCTCTGGAGATGGAGCAGCTGGCTTATTTGGCGGTTGTAGTGCCCCAAGCCTGTTTATAAAAAGCCGCTTGTCAACTGGGTTCATCCCTCTACACAGAGCCCAGAGGCAGCTCTCCCATTCAGTACAGAGACCTTTGTTTAAAATGGTCCTTTTGACCTGAAAGGATACTCATGCCAGCTATCTAAATTAATAAGCATAACCCTGTGCTCAAATTTTAGTTGTCAACCTAAAATTAGCAGACATTTAAGAGAAACTAAGTAGAAAAAAAGGACAACGGTGAATAAACAAAATTGACCACAAAAGAGACAGTTACAATGGAACCAATAAAGAAAACATTAAAAATTTCTATTAATATCCTCAAAATTTCAAGAATATACTGTATTTGTAATATTTAAAAAGACTGCTATGAGTTTTTGAAAATAAAAAAATACAATCATCTAAAAATAAATTAAACAGTGGACTAAACATTAGCAAGCAAAGACTAAAGTTTAATTTAGAAGATGGAATTAATAAAATTTTTCATAATGGAAAAAAAGTGTGAACAAAAAGTTATTTCAAGAAATATAAAGGTGCCTAGAAAGTGTGGCTCAGTGGATTGAGCATCATTTCATGCACCAAGAGATCACGGGCTCAATTCCTGATCAGAGCACATGCCTGGGTTTCGGGTTCAATCCCCAGTAGCAGGGGTGCAGGCGGCAGCTGATTGATCTTTCTCTCCCATTGGTGTTTCTCTCATCGATATTTCTTTCACGTGCTCTCTCTCTCTCTCTCTCTGAAATCAATAAAAACACATTTTAAAAATGAAATGTAAAGCCTCAATGCTCAAAATGTGGTCCACATACCAGCAGAATCAGCAAAATCATAGGCCTCACCCAGACCTATTGAATCAGAATCTTAATTTTAATAAGATCCCAGGTGTTTGTACGCATTAAAATTTGAGAAGCACTGATATAGTGCATAGATCCAGAAGATCCAAAACTTATCAAAAAGGTGATTTATAAGAAAACAATATAAACAATGAAGGAGTTAGAATAACCAAAGAAATAACAAAAGACAATATATAATAACATTTTCTCAAACTGGAAAAAATGTCAACCCCAAAATTCACAAACCCATCTAAAAATCAAGAGAAGGAAACACCAATAGTAGACACATCTTTGTAAAATTTCAGAACACTAAGCATGAAGAGAAAAATTCTGAAAACTTTCAGAGAGGAATAGAGTGATTACTCAAAAAGTCATGATCACCAGACTGGTATCAATATTTTATTAACAACATAGACTATTAAAAACTATAAAGCAAGTTTAAACCTAGAATTCTATATCAAATGTAGTTATAAATAGGACTTAATTGAAGAATAAAGGCACTTGAAAGGACTCAAAAAATTTTCCTCTCATATACCTTTTCTAAAGAAAGCATTATTAGAATATACTTCAATAACATGAAAAAATAATCTAAGAAAGAGGAAGAAAATGCATCTAAGAACAGTTTAATATAATCCAGTGGTACACTGAAAGAAATTTCAGCATGAACAGTAGGCCACAGAAGTAATGAGCATAAAAAAAGATTTATATTAGTTGGAGGTGGGTTGAGGATGGTAGTGTGCATGGGAAAATAGATGTAAAAGAAAGTCATGGTAAATAATAAGCAAGTTAAAATGTGATATTATTTTGAATAATTATTGACATATATAATATGTATAATATAAATTTTGTTTCTTTATTATTATATTCATAATTAATAAGTTATATTATATATTAATCCTTTTGGACTTTAGTGCTTAGAACTACATAGGATTACATTGCTTTCTCTATGTGCCTTGTCATACACGATTCTAGAAAAAGTAGTATTCTTCATTTTTAAATACTGATCATTTCATATACTTATATTTTTATCAAACTTATATAATTCATAAAACACATTGAATGCATAACTAAAATGTAAATGGTACAAATGGAATGATACCAATGCATAAGTGCAAATTATGATAATAATAATGGTATTTATGTATATTTTGCTTTAAACTGTAAAAATGTAAAATACAATGATTCAGTTGCGAGAGAAGTCAGTGGGGATAAGAAAAAAAGAAAAATTGTAGGTGCACTGATTTCTTCATTTCATCTAGTATAGAGAAAATGGAGCCAGTCTAAAGCTGGTGATTGAAAACCATAGAGGATAATATCAAGCAGTAAAGATAACTAATAGAAAAGCTAAAACAAACAATAACAACACCAAAACAAAACAAAACCAAAACACACCTGAGACAGAGGGGAAAAGTAAGAGTACGAATGTATTAAAGTTTTTATCTTTCATCTGGAAACCAACAGATATTGTCTGAAGTCTTAACAAAACCAAGAGTACAATGTTATTTAGAAATATGATGCTAAATATCAGAATAGCTAAAAAGAAAAGCAATCAAAGTTGTCTTTAGAAACCTTTGGAGATCAGTAGAGGACACTGAGAATAAGTTTATGTTTTATCTATTTCCTATCTCTACAAGTTTGACTATTGCAACCATTACATATGTAATATTTACATATATTAGATATGTAGTTACCACTAAGCTGAATAAGGACAGAAAATTTACTAGTAATTTGGTTGATTCAATACATTTTTTGATCATCTACTATGTGTGCTCTTATGCTAAGCACTGGGTCTATAACAATGAGCCAAACATGGTAGAGCTTACCATGATAGAGCTTATTGTCTACCAATAAAGACAGACATTAAGTAAATAATTACACAAGTAATTGTTCATACACTTGTGTTATATACTGTAAAGAATATGTGTATAATGAGAAAATATAATGGGAATTTAAACCTGAGAGACCAGACTGCTTTGGGCAAAGTTGTGTCATAAGCATTATAACAAAATTTGATTTCTTGGTACTGACATATAAAGGCTATTGGATCCACAGAAAATAATCAGTAAGAGACACAAATGTTCAACTAAAGGCAACTAAAATAGCTCCCACTTAAGCTAAGTTCTGTCGTTTATTCAATATAACTCAAGTCAGAAATAAAAGCATTTACAGATTTTCATTGTTTTATGTTTTCTGAACTTGAGAAATTTCTCCCCCAAATGAATCAAATCACTTAATTTTTTTTCCAAAAAATAATATATTGAAAGCTGACAATTTGGCAATCTGCTGTGAAGCAAGGTGAAGATCAACCCACTTTAACATTTGGAAGAAAAAAAAAAGCAGATTTTTTCAGAGCTGTCAAGAACTTCAAGTTGTGAAGGAAGTAATTTGATCTCCTGCACTTAAAAACTATTTACTTACCCATTTCCATCAGCATTCACTCACATAAACTAAGTGTGAGGGCCAGAAAGCACATTTTTATTCAACCTGTATCCAACTGGGATATGGAATAGAGTGTGAGAGAGTTGTGGGTCTTCTGATGTGACCAGAGGGCTGGCCAGCCAGGGAGGCCTGACCTGAGCAGAAGAGGAGTTTCAAGGGGCACCAAAGGAGAGTACATTAGACAGTTAGAAGACCATTTTATAATGTAATAGAACTGTCATTACTGGCCCTTAAAACTCTCTGGGTTTTCTTATGTGCCATGGCAAAATTAAGAAGGTCGAGCCAATTGTCACCTGCTGGGACCCCAGAATGGAAAACTCAGTGCATACAATGAACCGTGCATACAATGGGGGGATAAGGGGTATTTGGTTTATTAAATCCCTTCCAGTCTTAACTCTTACATTAACACCAATAATTTTCTCCTTACATCTACCCAGCTGAGATTCCTATGCCATCCTGTCTGCACTCACACACTCTTCAGCTTTCATGCCCATTCTCAGTGGTTCTGGTTCGGCAACCTGTTAAGCTCATGCATTTAATCAGACTGGGGAAAGCTGACTGGGACACTTTCTGACTGGTTGTTCTTTTGGAAAGTATCAATTAATGTCTATTTCAAGCCCAAAAGTCTATAGGTACAGATGCACTGGATAGAATACATGGAACGAGTTTATTCTTGTGCCATCCGAGCAAAGTCAACTAAGCAAGAAGTTTTTCCCACAAATAAAGTTATTTCAACCAATAAATACACTATTGTTCTTGAAATGCAAATTCAATAATAGGTGAATCAAAGACATTTAACATTTAAAAAGTCAACAGATATTAGATTGCTAACTGCCCCTATGTGCTTCCTGATTTTGGAAATTTTACCAAACCACTAGAAAACTAAAATTAGGACAATAATTTCAAAGAAGGTCAAATTTCAGATTGACTTTGTTGGGAACCCCAAAAAGAAAGCAGTATTTATTTGTATTTATCAATGTTAGTTTGTTTTTTCTTTTGGGGGGATAAGGTGTATTTGGTTTATTAAATCCCTTCCAGTCTTAAGTCTTACATTAACACCAATAATTTTCTGCGTTGGAGAGCACCTGGTATTTTATAATAGCGTGTTCCAGAATCATCTTAGAAACAAGAGCACAGCATTGACTACATGCCAGTACCCTAAATACTTACATATACTAACTCATATAATACTCATACATTCCTAGAAGGTTAATATACAGAGGGGCCTACCTTTAGGAAAGGTAGATTTGGTTAATATCCAAAGTCACACAGCTAAATAAGTGGTGGAGATGGCATTTAAACCCAAGCAGGCTGTCCCCAAGAACTCTAGTGTAAAAAGCATATCTTGTAAGTAAGTACCGTATTTTTACTTTGACTATCATTATTGTCTCATCAACTTCTATCTTGAGAGTAGGTGAGCCTCAAGTGTCAATGATTCCTCTACCTCTTGAACATTCTCTCTCTTCCCCTTGGCTCTACCTGCATTTCCGGCCTGCCTGTCAAATAGTTAATGATCTGCACACAAACACTTATGTGAACTAGTGGAGCTCAGCCTTTAAAAGGATCCTAGGGGAATCCTTTAAAGACTCCTTCACAATATGAATAATCACCCCCTAATTTATTCATCTGTAAAATGAATTTCTTCATTTTACAGATTTTCTTCAGACACGGCCACCTTGAATCATGTTGTTTTAGCTCTTCTCAGATGCATCTGCATTGCTTTGACACTGTGATCCAAGAAATCTGATTATTACAACAACCATTCTCCTTTTAGAGTGTGTAAAAATGAAAGGTATGCAGCACAAAAACTCTTTGTTAGAGAATATTTCTCACAAAATGGAGATGTTAGCTCCTCTTACTTGCTTGGAATGCTTATTTGTTCAGACACAGGACAGTGAAAATAAAGTATAAGTGTCCAGAATATTACTGTATTTCTATTAATTTTAATTTTGTCAAGCCAAACCGTTTCCATAAAAGATAAAATTAAACTTTTATATCAACTCACTACTCACTTTAATGTCTAGAAATTTTCTGTTCTATATGCTTTTTAGACTTTTAAGTAAATGTCAGCCAGTCCTGATTACTATAATCACCTTTTTCACGGACCTACCAGCTCTGAGAGTCCCATCCATCCTTTGGCAGGTTCAGTTTTCTGACATCAACAACAAAACCAGACTAAAGCATATCTCTGGGTATTTTAAGCAAAAACTAAAATGATCCAAGAAGGGCAGACATTCCAAAGTTGCCACCAAGTCAATCAATGATATATGAACGCACAACTTGACATTGGAAGCATATAATGGCTTTTGTCTCAGTTGCTGAACCCCACGTTTTGATCTGGAGTACTCACTTCAAGCTCGAGGTTGAAATTTAGCTCTTCCGTTGTAATAGAAAACTATCCCAATTAATGGCCAGCGCTGGAGATAAACATTAATGGGAATAACCTATTCACTTCCCCCTGAGGTCTCTGAAACACATTTTCTAAACTCTTCCATGTGATCCGGATCATGTTATGGATTTGTTAACTTTGCGATACATTCGATTGAAACATCATAATTCTTTCCATGACAACAGTGTCTGATGTTACAGATGCCCAACCAGCAAGGTCAAGAGTTGACAGATGGATGCTTGGAGCCACGTAATTACAATTCCCAAACCATTTTAAAGAATGTAACCGAAGAAAGGTAGACGCTGGACTAAAACACACCAAACAATAAAAAGCACAAAAATAATTGCTTCAAATTTAATGAATCTTTCTTTGATATGACAACCAATCCAAGAATCTCTGAATTCTCTTTCTCCTGTAAAAGTCAAAACACTTTTTAGATGGTAGCAGTTTATCTAAATTACTGTTTTTTCTCCATCGGCCTTTAGGCTTAATCTCATTTGCTTTTATGGATATGGCAACCCTTCTGAATAGCTTTTAACCTTTTAAAAGTAGCCTTGACCCAAAGAGCCTAAAAAATTTTTAATACAATATTGAATAATAAAAATTGAACAATTGAGTGCTTTTCTTCCCAGCGGTCTGCATGCGGTACTCCAAGCGCTAGAGCAGACTTCTGCTGGAATAAAATAATTAAACTACCTGTATAGAGCTGGATTCTAGCAGAAACCTTCAGCTTTGACCTCTGTTTCATTGGCTCCATTGTTCCTCCCGCCACCACAATATCCTGGCTTTCTCTCTTCCAAAGAGAGCGTGTGCTTTCTCCTGCAGCACGTCCGCTTCTGAGGGCTCTTGCTTCAAGTGCCCAGTGCATCGTTATGGTAAAGTTAAGAAATCCTCAGCCTGCGATTGTCTCTTTCAATCACATAGCATGTAGATAACTTCGTCACTAACTGGTGTAAACCAAGCCTTTTGTTTGTTTGGTGGGGGCGGGGGGGGTGGTTCTGGGGCATTTGCTATATTGAGTGTACTAAGATGTAGGACAACATCATCCACAAATAAGTTCACTTAAAAAAATCTGTATTGTGCCATTTAACTAAAAAATTAAAAGGAAAAAAAAGGCAAGAT
>NW_006288633.1:1481275-1482759 GCF_000327345.1 Myotis davidii
CTCCAACCCAGTGCCAAGTCGTGGGCTCCTGGTGAGAGCCGGGAGAGGGAGAGGAGGCCCTTCCCTAGGAGGAGCCACTCCTGACCCCTCGGACCTGGACGTGGCTCAGATCCACCCTCCTGCGCCCGGAGCTCAGGAAGACCTATTGTTGGGAATGTCAGTCAGCTGACTTTCTGCCTCCTGCTTTCTCTATCTGAAAGGGGGATCTGCATTTTCTAAGCCAGTTGGCAGCAGGCGCCCCAAACAGCGATGCACTGCAGGCCGCTGTATGGACTGTCACCCTGTGATAAGTGTGCCAGCTCAGTGGTGCACAGGTTTTCAGATACCCTCCCTTGGGCTATCAGTCTCCTACTCCTCCCCCACGCCCCTCGCACACACTGAGCATCAGGCTCTCGGGCTCACTTCTCAACATCGTTACAATAACCCATCCCGGCCAGTGATGCTTAAAATTGAACCATGGTTCAGGGGAGCAGTAGGTCCTCCCTGCAAGCACCCTCATGTGTTAAACAGCCATGCCAGGTAGCGCTCTGCCTTCTCAGAATCGACTACTTATGGAGACCATCTGTCAATGGAAGTTAGTTTTTATGCAAGTCCTCTAACCTCGCATTTGAAGGATAAACAAACTTGCACTTACATACTTTTCCGTAAGAGCAGTATTTCCCTAAATGCCCGTGCTAGCTGCCTGCTTCCATTCGGGGCGAAACAAGCCCAGTGCGGAGCCCCTCTGGTACCTCCATCATGACGGCGAATGTGCAGCTGAGACTTGCCATGCCGGGCCCCTTAGATGGTTGGAATTATTTCATTTGGCACCATGATTGCCTCAAATGATACATATTTTCAGAGAGAAAAACACTGCAAAAGTAAACTCAAACCAATAGAGACATTTATTCTCTAGGCTTAAAATTAATTTCCTGTATTTCTCTGGCTTTAAAAAAAAAATCTGTTGAAACTGCAACCTTATGAGAGGGAAAAAATCCGAAACTATTTCTTTTACACTGAGCCCAGTATCAGATGAAATGGAAATGTAAGGATTTCCTCAGCGTGAACCCACTGGAATTCTGCAGCTGAGAACCGAGGTCTGCAGGCTGTTTTAGGTTAAGACCTTGCTCCACTCCATGTTAGGTAATCAGATGTCATTTAGGCAAAATAAATGGGAAGTACTCAGGGAATCAGAAGAGGTGAAAGAGCAGAATCTGGTTTGGATAAAAGTTTAATTCTTCAGTTCCAAGAGGCAGAGCCCTTCGAAGATGCTGAGCAAAGTCGGACAGGAGTGGCGGAGTAATGAAGATGGATGCAGCTGGTTATCAGCAAGCCGTTTACTAGGGCTTGACATAACCTTAAACACTGCAGATAGCTCAATGGCACTTGCCACTAAAGCCCTAATTAATGAATAGCAGGCCCTAAATTAACCATGTGCATTTACAGATGAATTCTGGGCACTCATTAAATGATGTTCAAATACCAAGCAGAAACTGTTGGCTTAT
>NW_006288633.1:1482808-1516433 GCF_000327345.1 Myotis davidii
TGTGGGGGAGGTTTCCACCAGGGCTGTCCTGTCTTCTAGGCCCGGAGGCCAACTGTGGAGCGGAGAGGGACACGGTTCTTAGGGGGCACTGGGCAGAGAAGCGAGCTCAGCTTTGAGTGGTGACACCTGTGCTGCCAGTTTGAAGGGGTCAGAAATGATCTCATATTTAGTTGGTGCTGCCAATTAAAGTAAAAAAAAAAAGTTTGAATTCTAACCAACTCTACCAAGGACGGAATGAGGCTTTTTGGAGAGCGGCCCCACCGCGCACTTTCGTGGGCGGGCTGGAATGTTCTCTGGGGGAAGAAGGTTTAGACAATGTGTAGATTTGGTTGGCGAAAGCTTCATTAATAAACAATTAGGGGCTTGTGGTGAGGGAGCAGGGGTTGGCTGGCGCTAGTGCTGACTGCCCCTTGCACCGAAAGGGAGGCCCAGCCCTAGAGCTGAGGCACAGTGACCAGAGCCAACCCAAAATGCTTTCTGCAGCAAACAGTAGCCAAGCTAATTATCTAACTCGTTTTGGTGGGGGATTTCCTCTTGATTTCAAGGAATAAAATAGGGAGCTGTGGACTTGTAACAAGGATGTAGCCCTACGGGAAGTATATATGTGACTATTAAATAATACTGCTTTCAACTCGCACAGAAGTAAAACAAAGACAGAAGCCAAGTGTGAGTAAGAAATTGGAAAGTCAATTAAGTGGAAAAGAAACATTCTAAAAACTTTTGTGAGCAGTGGCAATAAAAGGGGTTCTTGCAAACCTATGGTGAGGAGTGGAGTGGATTTAAGAGGAGAAGATGTTCAGGAAACATCTCCTTTTGAGTGATGTCTGCTCTAGCTAATGTCCTGGACAGGGCTCTTCTGTTGAGGGGGAAACTTCCCAAGGTTTAGGGGCCGTCACTCTCCGGAAGCATCCATGCTAAAGAAAGCACAGCTGCCCGCTGAGGGCACAGGGCAGAAGCTGTGTAAGAGCCCGTGCAAATTCCCCACATCACAGTGCCAAGGTCCATGTATGGTCAAAAGCACAGGCCTTCTCCTGTTTCTATGGATCATTCTCACACCAGGCTTTTCAAACTTGGATTTGTGTATGTTCAGGGATGGGTATTCCCCGGGCCCCATAGAGGTAGTATAAAAGCAAACCAGTTAGCCAAAGGAGAAAAAAAATAACCCTTAATTTTAAAATGCCAAAGGGAGTTTTGTTGGGGCAAAGGCTAGGGCTCAGGGGTTCTGTGTTCTGCGTGCCTGCCACCTAAATATTCCTAAGTAATTAATGGGTAGGAATTGAACTAAGTGAGGGGAAAACAGGTGTTTCTCTTTTCCCAAGGGCATCTCTCATTTATTATATATCTAGTCAAAAGTTTCTTTTTGAGCAGACTTTGTCACATACAGCTAAACAGAAGCTGTGCTAAAAAGAACCCTAAGCAATCATTTTAAGAGCTGCCCTCATTCCACATTGTGTGACTGAATACAAATCCTTTATTCTTCCCAGTTTGATGATGAGATGGAGATTTAACCTCTGCTTGCCATCATTATCAGTTCACTGCATTTCTGAGTCTAAACCGCAAAGCTCCTGACAATGTAAGTTCCTGGATGTTTGCCCTTGCCCGATTCCCCCCACGCCCAAAGCAGTCCAAATACGGAGCTTACTGGGAGAGAAGAAGATCAATGGGAAACAGTTTCTCATTACAACATTCCCCTAGATTTCTCAGAACTCCATCCACAGGATCTCCAGTCCCAGTGGTCACACAATTAGGGAGGGGAAAAAAAAGTGAAATTCAGACAGTAAAAGAGAATGAGCAAGGGAGAGAGCAAATCACAGCATCTTGTTCTGCCTCCGTTATAAGCTGCATAGCCCAGCTCATCATAGCATATGTGTGTAGGCTGCATTTCCTCAGGTTTCAAAAGTCTGATGGTTCAATGATAAATGTATGCCACAATGGAGCAACTAAAGAACTATCCTTTATAGAACAGTCACTGGCAAAATTTCAAGATTTCCTAGCCCATTTTCTGATTCAAAGGGTTCCTGGGGTATCTCATGTGTCCAAAATCACTGCAAGTGTCCTCTGTTTCCACAGTATGGCGTTTTCTCTGTCATTCCTGACTCCCAGAACGACTCTCCAGATGTTATAACTGACATCAATGTTCAAGCCAGATATTTCCACCCGAATATCCTCTTTTAAGAGTCTGACCTTGGCCTGTGGAAGTTTCCCCCGACCTACATAAAAGGAGCCCAGTTTTTTCCAGTCTAACATATTATCTAGGAAGTTAAAGGCTAGTCACTTATTCATTGGAGGGTCTACTCCTCAGGGGACACATCATCAACCCCCAACCTGACAGCTATAAATTGTCTCTTCTGACCACAGAGCATTTCATCAGCTATTTGTGCCAGCCTAGATTGTCATATCGAGGTAAGCCCACACTGGCTGACTTTAGTAGAAGCTCTCACTCTCAGATCCTCAAATTAACATGGCCAAGTGAAATCATTTTACCCAAAGTCTTGCTATTGCATACAGGATAATATATTAACCCAGATGTTAGCCTTATCTTGTAGGAGTGCCTCTTGCATTTAGATCAAGCATAACAGAAGTTTACTTCTCATTCACATAAATAAATAAATAAATAAATAAATAAATAAATAAATAAATAAATAAATCTAGAATGGTGCTCTTTTGAGTAAGGGTTTCCATCTTAACAGCTCTATTGTCCTCAACACATGGCCCCCAACGTCACCATGCCCTTTTGCATCAAACTGAAAGAAGGGAAAAGAGATGTACAAACATTCCTTAACCCCTCTGACTAAGCATTAACATCCTGTGTACAATCCATTGGTGAAAACCAATTGCATGATCCCTCCTAGATATACTAGTAAGAGGTAGAGAGCTAAAGATATTGTCCATGGCTAGAAAATCATCTCTCAGCAATAACTTTACACGTTGGAAGAGGAAGCACAAGTGTTGAGGAGAGCAGGCATCTCTGCCAGGACACTAGACTAATACCGGTATATATCTTAACAAAAGAACTATAACAGTATATATTTCATTTCAATTTGCCCTTATTTTGCTTACTTATGTTTTAGCTATATTATCCCTTTTAGTTCTTACCATAAACTAAAATGAGACAGGTCAGATATTATTATTCCACTTTCAAAGAGATAATGTAAAGAATCCTTTAAAACTTGTTTGAAGAATTAACATAAGCTAAGGAAGATAATGTTAGAGAAAAAGGCAGAATAAGGACTTCGAAAAATCTGCTCCTTCATAAAAGCCAACAGAACAAAAAGCAAAAACTTTTCAAGAATCTGGAAATTAATCAAAAGCTTGCAACAAGAAATTTTTACTCAATAATCTCTATAAGAAAAACAAACTATATGGTGTTTTAAGTTCCATCCCTTTCTTCTCAGTGCTGATATACACTTGAAAACTAACAGCCTCACAATTTCAGTAAATATGAGCAGTCTAGCAGCTACTAGTGGGTTCCCAGAGAACTGTTATTATTTGACCAGTTCAGTTTTCTACCAACTCTCATGTGAAGGGTTGTCTTTATTTGAACTGACTCAGACTTATTAAGAAAGAATTCTATACCCAGCCAAACTATCCTTAAAAGAGAGAGAGAGAGAGAGAAAAGATAAAACATTCCCAGGTGGACAAAAACTGAGAATTTGTCGCTAGCTGACTTACCTTACAAGAAATACTAGAGAGAGTTCTTCATGAGAAAATTAAAGGACACTTGACAGTAAATAAAACCTACATGAAGAAATGGAGAGCATTAGTAAAGATAAATATAGGTACAGAGGTAAATATAAAGGCATTATAAAGCCTTTGTAATTATTTTCTTCTATAACATTTTAAATACAACTGTATAAAGTAATAATTATAAATCTTTTGATAGGCAAATAATGTAAAATGGAGTAATTTGTATAACAATAATATGACAAAGGAGAAAGGAGGAAATTCAGCTAGGAACAAAGTTTTTATAAATTATTGAAATTAAGTGGGTATTAAAATAAACTAAATTGTGATAAATTATGATGTTAAGTGTAATACCCATGGAAAACATTAAGAAAATAACTCCAAAATATAGCAAAAGGAGCAAAGGGATTAAGATGCCACACTTGAAACTATGTAACTCAGAATTTATTAGTGAAAATAACATAGGAACAGAAAAAATATAAGACATATAGAAAACAAATAGAAAAATGGAAATCCTACATTATCAGTTAGTACATTAAATGTAAATGAATTAAACATTCCAATAAAAAGACAAAGATTGGCAGAATGTATTTAAAAAACCATGATCTTACCAAGGGGAGCGAAATATAGAGGACATAGGTTATTGGGTTATCACATAATTCTGACTATCATAAATAGATTGTTCCATGTATGCCAACCAATAGGAACCTTGTTAAGTTATAACCATATGCAAGCATGATCAGTGTTTGGACACCATTCGAAGAGACCTGGTCAAGCTATGCCATCAGAACCAGACTCTGCTTAAGCAGAAGACCTAATAGTAGTTTCCAACCCTGGCTATCCATCAGAATAACCTGGAAATTCCTGTAGTCTAACTCCTAGATATTCTGATTCAATATAGAATATATAGCTAACTCCCTCCACCACACCCCCACATGCACACATGCACACACAGAAATGACATATCTATGTTTTTTAAAAGTTTAGATGAAAAACAAGGCTGAGATTTGTTACATTAAGACTGTGCACACCACAATTAATTGTGAAAAATAAAAACAGTACTGTAAGTAAGCTCCACTGACTGGCTACATCGTTAAATTTATATATATATTTATTTATTTAATTTAAACTTCAATTTCCCCCTCACTTTTTATTCATAGGGGGAAAATTGTATCATAGAAAAAGAAACCTGTGATTTAAAAATCAGACATACTTGAAATCAAAACTCTACTCCACATGTCACTTGTTTGTAAACTCCATAAATACTAAACATGTCAGCCTTGGTTCCTCATCCATAGAGTGAGAACATCAGTACTTACCCTGCCCACCTCTCAGGGGGAAGATGAAGATGAAAAGGACTGACAAACTCTTCTAAATACATGCTGCTAGAGGAAAATCTGAGGCTTTGTGCTGCAGTCCCCTTGACTTTGGGCCTGCAGCAATTCCTTGGTTCTGTCCTGTAAGTATCCTGGGAGAACGGGTCCTCTTATCCAGCATTTTTGGAAAGGCTGGCTGAGTTTCCTGAGAGAGGACTGCTAAGAAACCTGCCCCCTTTCTGGTGGGTGCCTTCCATTCCCTCTATTCAGCCTCCCCCCTTTGTGAGACCAGCTTGACAGGCAGGAAAAACATACATCTGTGCACAGTAAAGTTGTCTGTAGATACAGGGGAAATGTTCCCTAGAAATTTTTAATATCATATAACACTCATCCTCACATGGCATTACACATAAATTGGACATGCATGGTCAATTCTAGTACAAAATACCACTCCTGTATCCACCACCTCATACTTCCTTTTGCAACCACCTGGTTACCCTTGATTCATAACCACTCACAACCAGCTCTGCCACTGGCTATCCAGCCCCATGCACTCAATACTTCACTCTCCCACCAGTAGGAGAGGTTAGAAAAGGCAGGACATGTGGCTTGCCATAAATGGAAAGAGAAATATAGAATTCTCCATAAAAACAGGTCTGTCAATAATTGAGCCTGGCTGGTGTTGCTCAGAGGTTGAGGGTCAATCCAGGACCCAACGCGTCACCTGTTTTATTCCCAGTCAGTAAACATGCCCAGTTGCAGGCTCAATCCCCAGTGTGGAGTATGCAGGAGGCAGCCTATAGATGATGTTTCTCTCTCATCGATGTTTCTCTCTATCCCTCTCCCTTCCTTTCTCTCTCTAAAAATCAATAAAAACATATTTTTAAACAACTGAGCTTTTATCTTCTCAAATTTGCAATTAATAATCTGTTTTTATCTCACTTGAAATTATTTTCAGAGCATGACGTAAGATAATATATGTCAGATGCAGTTTGTAATTTGTTAGGCACTAAATAATCATGTGGTTTAATGGCAGGATCTCAAAGTGGGTCAAAAAAATTAGGAGGGAGTAATTCTCATTTCCTGAAGCCTTTTCCCGTGTGTCACATTGTCCTGTTATCATTAATTGTGCGTGTGTAAATCATCCTCTTGGACAATAAGCTCCTTCAGAGCAGGGATTGTCTTTTTTGTTCAAAATTTTGGTTTTACTAGAGCAGGAGGCACGATCTGACAGTCAGGAGGGCAGAGAATTTTGACTGTTTGGTTTACAGCTATATCCTGTGCACTTTTGACCAGGGCCTGGTACAGAGTAAGCACTCAATAAATATTTGTTGAATAAGTGAGTAAGAAATGTTGGCTGGAGTGAGTTAAAAATAGGCAAAATTTTATGTAATAAAGTGAAATGACACTTGTTTTCATCTTTAGAGAGGAGCAAGCAAGACCGGCTGAAGGCATCGTTCTTAGTCTTTGAGATGTCCTCTCTGTATGCCCTTCTCTTACCCTCTCAGAATGTCTCTCCCTCACCCTCCCTGCCTCTCGACTTTTCTCTCATTCTTTGTTCCCCAGCACATTTCACATAGTTGTAAGATTGCTCAAAACCCTTGTCTTACACTCTGGCCCAGATTTTCTTATCAAGCTCCCAGATTACCTTCACTCTTTAGCCCCTTCCATTTATCCCCCTCCCCATTACATTTCCTGTCCTGAAAGGTCATAGCAAAGTTGAGAAATCACTCCCATACATTGTAGGAAGAATATAGCTCATCCTGTATTTTTGTGACCAGTTTCTGGAGTGTTTTCTCTGCCAGGACCCCAACTTCTCTCCCCCAGATCTCCATAGCCTACGCACTCCTTCCTCTTCTGCCTTATCATTCTCTGTTTACCACTTACCTTACAGGAGGGATGTTATATGACTCAGGGTTCTCCAAAGAAACAGAACCAGTAGGATGTACATAGAGAAAAATATTAAATATAAGAATTGGCTCATGTGAGTGTGACAACTGAGAAGTCCCCAGATCTGCAGTCAGAGAGCAGGGGATTCAGGGGAGCTGATAGTGTAATTCCAGTCCAGTCCAAGTCTGAGGGCTTGAAAACCAGGAGAAGTGATGATATACTTTCAGTTAGAAGACTACAGGCTTGAGACCCAGGAAGAGCTGATGTTTCACATCAAGTCTAAAGACAGGCAAAAGCTGGGGTCCCAGTGTGAAGGCGGTCTGGCAGGGCGCATTCTCTCTTACTCCTCTTACTAGGGGCAGGGGCAGCCTTTTTGTTCTATTCAGTTCTTTGACTGATTGAATGAGGCCCACCCTTATTCGGGAGAGCAATCTGCCTTACTCAGTCTTATGATTCAAATGTTAATTTTACCTCAAAACACCCTCATAGACTATCCCAGTTGACCCCAAATTCTATTAATTTCTTATTCTGGCTTAGCCTGCTCGGGACAAGCACAGGTGTCCAAGGTTCAGGATAACAACGTCCCCCTCGGATCTTTAAGGCCTAAGGCAACAGAGCCAAGTCATAAACATCAACACACAGAGACAGAAGTCAATCTGCCATCACACAGGGGTTTATTACCAATTCCTAGTGGATCCTAGCACCAGCATGGCCACCCGGCAATGCACACGACAAGGACGAAGATGAAAACAGGAGCAGCCGGTCTCTGTCTCGGCGGAGCGTCTCGGGGTCATCTTGCAGAGTGATGTGGAGTCCTCCTCTCTTGGGGCAGGGGACACTGAGTGTCAAAAGTCCGGGCTTTTTATGTGGTCGAGTAAACACGACGGTCCTTATCGGTGGCCGCTGGCTGTGGTGTGCTGTACTGGTGCGATATGGGTCTAGGGTACAAGTTCTGGGCCTTCACTCATTTGGGAAAGTACATTCAGGTTTTGTGGGTCTCACATAGGGTTACAACTTAATATTGAAATATGAGGGTCACTACATACTCATACAATCATAGCTATAACATAGACGCACCCAGAATAACGTTTAACCCACTATCTGGGTACTCTGTGGCCCAGTCAAGTTGACAGGTAAAACTAATCAGCACAGTATGAACTTGTCACCTTAACCACCTGCCTACATATTCATTGTTTTAGCTTATTGCTTCTCTGAGGCATTTACCATACTTTCTTTTTTCCCCCTAGAACTTAATGATGGCGTCCCAGCTTAAGTGCTGTGAAATGAAAGATGTTCACCACTCCCAGCCTCTGCCTTGTCTCACTTCCCAAGCCTGAGGCCCCAAGCCTGCAGGACAACACCTCCCTAAAATGAGCCCCTGGTGCCTGCAGGGAAGCCCGGTGGGGAACCACAATCTCTTTATTCTCCTTCTCTGCTCACCCCTCAGCCTACAAATGTTGACTTTGTGCCTCAAACATATTCACCCTTTTCATTTCTGTAACCTACCATGGATGCCTAATGGCTAGGCAGCCCAATCACCAATGTTCACGTAGTTATGTAGTTAAATGTGTCAAATAAACATTATTATAAGTTTTAGTTTGTGCTAAACACTGTGTTCAAGTTCAAAGGACATGGGATGAATAATCAGAAGACTTGAGTTTGAATCCTGGCACCATTACTTGCTAGAAATATGAAAATAAACAAAACAGTGAGTTCATTGAGCCATAGCCTCCATTCACTACTTAAAAAACAAAACAAACAAAAACTTTAAAAAGCCTCTGAAGGACAGGAGTCTCATGCAAACTCTTTTGGAAAGCCCCAGGAATCAAATAGAAAAGGAAAGAAAGAAACATACCCAAACTCAGAGGCAAAAATCAAAGAGCAGAAATGGCTGTGCAACTGCTGCAACTAATAGGCAGTGCATTGTCCTTGGAGGAGGTATTTCATTCACCATAGCAGGATAGAGACACTATGCTTTTCAAAAAGCCTTCATTTATCATAAAAATGATATCAGTATCATGCAGACCAGCTGTGAGGCTCTCCAAGGGTGAAAGACACAGGACAAATTGTGTCCAAGTGTGGAGGGAGAAAGGGTCACAACTCTTCCAGTGCAGCCACGTAACCCGTGGGGCAGCAACAACAAACCTACCTCAACTTAAACACCCCCAAAGCAAAGGTGGGATCATGGCAGAAGGCATATACAAGGAAAATTCATATCTCTGCTTCATAATGGATGTTCTCTTGTACTCAGAAAGCTTGGGTGAATTATGAAAGACATTTATCACACATTAAAAAATTCCAACATTGGAAAAAATTTATCATCACTAATCAGAAGCTTGAAGCTACAATGTATTTTTCATTATGTGATATGGGAACACATGTGCAACGAGTGGGTGGGTTTCTCTACAACATCAAATCCACACTAGACTACTAGTAATTGGGTTCAGCCAAATACAGGATAGGGCACTCCAGGTCATCAAACATCTTAAAGCTAGAAACAAAAATCATTCCAAATGCTACTTAAATACAATGAAAACTGAAACCCCCATATCAGACAACTTAACTGTCGGTATTGCACTGTGATGAGGGCAATAGGCTTGAACATGACCAAGTCAAATGAAGTTTATGTTCAACCATAAGCAGGATAGATTCCACCTTATACCTATTCTCTCCATCTAAACTCACTGAGGCTTTAAACTCTTAATCACATCTGCTTCTCCATGTCCTGATCAGGCCTTAATTGTGTCTAACTGATCTCAATTTGTCCCCTAGAACTGGTAAATCACAACTTAATTCAGAAACGCAACAGCGCTCTACCTATCACTGTCTCCATTGATCCTCTGACAGTCTTGCGGGAGGTGTCAGCCGTGTCAGGAGAAATACTATTGTTCTCCTCTTCTGTTGAAAAAAAAATAAGTCAAAAAATGGCTATGCCAAGGTATAACCACTGCTAAGAATTAGGGCTGACAAAAGAGCCCAGGTTTCATGACTCCCTAGTCCAGTGCTCCTTAAATATGGAAAAGAACTTCTCAAAGCTTGAGGCTGTGAGACCCTCACAATGTGCTCCGCTGGGACATTCTGGTAATTTCCTCTTCAGGAGCTCCTTAAGAATAGCATAAGGGCATATCCAGCTGGAACCATTTACACCGACTGTACAGCCTGGAGGCAGGGGATGGACTTAATGACCCTAGGCTAATCAATTCCTGCTTCCTAACACAAGGAGTGATTGCAAAGTAATGATCCACCAGACCCAGACAAACATCACAGTTATACATTAAATAAAGTTTCTGATTCTTCATTCCATGATAAATGTATGGTTAATCCTGATTCCTGATCCATCATAAATTGCTCTTCTCTTCAGGGTCACTAAGTGACATTTGACTGTGAGTTGTAGAGGAAGTTGAGCAGGAGAGCTTCAGCTGGAGTGGGTGCAATATTGTAGGTATTGTAAGTGTTCGCATTAATCTGTTGCCATCTGTCTTTATTTTGCTAACCCACTCAATCGGACACCATAAATGTTAACAGACATAAAAATGCTTTTCTTCAACATTAGGCACACATATCTTCTTGCTTCACCTCCTGAATCTCAGACAGCCCTTGATTATCACGGGCAATGCCACGGTGATCCCCCAGCTCCCTGAAGTGGCTCTGAGCAATGATGCCACATCAGGCATTGTTCCAAACGCACAACCGGTTTTTAGGTACCATTTCAGGGCTCTGATGCTCCTGTACTTGGCAGCAAATTTGAGCCCCCTCTTACACAGAAAGATTCGAAATGCAACCTTTCCCTTATCCTGTAAGAATGTGGACTCAAACCAGAGTGGAGAAGGTTAAGGTTAATCTTTCAAGTAGATTGAGATGAAGGTGGCAACACTCCTACCCCTATGCCCACCATCCTACACTTCAAAAATCAGAGCAGCCCCTGTGTCCTTGCTGCTGCCTCTTACTGATATATGGAAAAGCAGCTCCTGGGATGACCTCAGTGACAAGGCTCCAAGCAAGAGCCTTGCCTCAAAACTTGTAAAGAATCTGCCATCACTGGCCCAGTGAGGGCTGTCTTTGAAATCTTTATCATCCTAAGTTTACTTTGGCAATCTTTCAAAGAAATGGATAATCTTAGAAGTCCATTTTGCTGAGACCTTTTATCTGCATTGTAGTGGGTGCTGTGGTGTGCTGCCCAGATCTGAGACCGAAAGATTCATTCCCTCATCGACCAGCGGTGTTGAGCGCTACAGCTCTCAGCTGAGGCCCTCTCTGCAAGTCTAAACCAGTATTAGAGATCCTCAAAGGGCCACATGATAAGGGTCACAGGATCCTGAGGCCTTTGTTGGTGGAACTGCACCACGGTGTGACTTCTCCCAGACTTTTCTTTTCCCCCCAAAGGCAGGCCCTTCGCTGAGTCCTGAGGAACCTGACTTACAATATGGATATTTGAAAGATACTGCACAGTTTGTTGGCTTGTTTTTACTCTTCTTTTCAATGTGACTGATACTTTTGAGCTTTGAGCTAGAGAGAGCCTTCGTTCTAGAAAATGGTTTCAAAAGTGACAGGGGAACATTGGTGAGCTAGGTGAGAAATATATGTGTTACTCTTTGAAATACAACTAATTTTACAGTATTAACCAAGATATCATTTGGAGTCAACTGCCCATTCTGTACCGGTTGAAATGTAGGTCCCTGTGTGCAATGGGTAAAGAGAGAGCTAATACACCTCAGCTACTCATATGCACTCTTTTTATGAACGTCCTGCCTTCTCTGAAGGTCAGCCATTTGGGGCTTTTACACTGCCCTCCCTTTCATATCTTTAGAGACAAAATCCTGACTAAGGAAGTGAAAAATCTTATTATTTATGGGGGGGAGTAATAGAACCAGAAGAGAGAATAAGCATATCAGGTTTGAGAAGCCCAAGAAGTACCTCCTTGCTCCCTAATGTACTGGCTGGTAGTTATGTCTCAGCCCCCATTCCTCCTGCAAATGGGGGCCCATGTTCTCTTCCCTATCTTCCTCTATCCTTTATAATTCTTCATTTCTCTATGCCTATATTTCCTTCCTCTGGTATTGTCTCCATTTATCTCCAGGGATGTTATAAAGAACAAACATGTTTGAACTAGAAAGGGTTTTAATTTGTTTACTGGAAAACATATATTATCTACATCACCATTAGAAATAAGGGACAGAGATATGAAATCAAGATAACAGTTTCACAATTCCCAAGCTGCTATGAGTCATTTTACCACTCTGACCCACAATTACTATCTGTATCTATCTGGTTCCATTCAAGAATCCAGTGGGAAGACTACAAGCCAATTCCAGAATGGTATATTTTTTAAATCATTAACTATATCAATGCCCTTTTCTAGATAAAGTGGAAAATACTGAAATAATATTGTCACCATTTAGCCAAAATACTTACATGTCTCTTTGGTGGCCAGGGTATGTTACTTTCATTTTTGTAGATGGCTGCTTAGTTATAAGCCTATAATTTTAATATTCTTCCATAATGACAGGGTAAAGCAACAATCTAACGTACCTGTTGATCCAAATGTTAAGAGTATGATTATAACAGAAAGGGACTGATTATACTACCTAAAGTTATTTATAGATTCAGTGCAATCCCTATCAAAATTTTAAAGGCATTTTTCATAGAAATGGAAAAAAGAATCCTAAAATTTGTAGGGAACTACATAGGACCACAAATAGCCAAAGCAATCCTGAGAAAGAAGACCAAATCTAGAAGCATCACACTTCCTGATTTCAAACAATATCACAATGCTATAGTAATAAAAACAGTATGGTACTGGCATAAAAACAGACACACAGAGCAATGGAACAGAATCAAGAATCCAGAAATAAGCTCATTTATACATGGCCAACTAATATTTCACAAGAAAGCCAAGAATACTCAATGGGCAAAGAATAGTCTCTTCAATAAATGGTGCTGAGATAACTGGATATTCACCTGCAAAAAATTAAATTGAAAAAAATCAAATATTTAGATGTAAGACCTGAAACTATAAGACTCCTAGAAGAAAATATAGGGGGAAAAAATCTCCTTGCATTGATCTTGGCAACAATTTTTTGAATAAGATACCAAAAGCATAAGCAATAAAAGTAAAAATAAACAAGTAGGACTATATCAAACTAAAAGCTTCTATGCAGCAAAGGAAACAATCAACAAAATGAAAAGTTAACCTATGGATGGGAGAAAATATTTGTGAACCATATATCTGATACAAGGTTAAAATCCAAAATATATAAGAAGCCCATACAACTCACTAGCAAAAAACAACAACAAATAGTCCAGTTTTAAAATGGGCAGAGAACCTGCATATACATTTTTCTAAGAGACATACAAATGGCCAATGTACACATGAAAAGATGCTCAGCTTCACTGTAATCAAGGAAATATACATCAAAACCACAATGAGATATCACCTCACACCTGCTATAATGGCAGTCATAAAAAAGACAAGAAGTAAGTGTTGGTGAATATGGGGAGAAAAGGTAACCCTTTTGTACTGTTGGTGGGAGTGTAAATTGTCATAGCCATTATGAAAAACAGTATGGAAGTTCCTCAAAACATTAAAAATAGAACTACCATTTGATCTAACAATCTCACCTCTGGCTATGCATCTGAAGGAAATTAAATCCCTATCTTGAAGAGATATTTGCACTCCCATGTTCATTGCAGCATTCATTACTCACAATAGCGGAGGTATGGAAACAAGGAATAGAATGATGGTTTCCAGTTACTGGAGAGTAGGGGGAACTGGGAGTTGTTGGCCAAAGGGTATAAACTTCCAGTTACAAGATGAATAAGTTCTGGGGTGCTAAGTACAGCAGGGTAACTATAGTTAACTATTATATATATGCCTAAGCAACCAGAACACTGGAACAACTGGAACAACCAGTTGCTATGACATCTACTGACCACCAGGGGGCAGACGATGCTCAACACAGGAGCTGTCCCCTGGTGGTCAATGTGCTCCTACCGCCAACCTCCCAGGCCAGCCAACCTCCCCGGTCCCTCCCCAGCCAGCAGCAGGCAGGAAGGCCCCAATTGGCTCTGATCATCAGCCAAGCCTAGGGACTCCACCCGTGCACAAATTTTGTGCACCAGGCCTCTAGTATATTATATACTTTAAAGTTACTAGAATTACTCTTAAATATTCTCACTACAAAAAGAAAATGGTAGTTATGTGAGATAATGGAGCATTAACTAAACTTATTGCAATCATCATTTTGCAATATATATGTATATCAAACCATCACATTGTATACCTTAAAGTTAGACAATATTATGTGTCACTTATATCTCAATAAACCGGGGGGAGGGGGAGGGGGAGGGGAGCGGATTAAGAGAAAGAGGGCTGAGGTGTGGGGAAGTTAATCATACAATGACTTGTGTTCTCTATTTTTCAAAGGCTTTTATTGAAGCATTTCTCTTGATAATGCTGCTTGTACATTATATAGTTACAAAGCATTTGAAATAACTTTTGACACTCTAAATATAAAAACTTACTCTGAGATAAGTAAGTATAGAAAGTAACTTCCTTCCAATGCTAACTGCTGTGGCAACAACAGGAAAAGTATATTCCCAAAGTTAAACAGGCAATGCCTCTGCTGAGACGGGATTACATACAGAGACCCAGATTCCAGCCAGCCAGGGTCTGAACACCAATGAGAATTTCTTTAAGTGATGTAATGCTTGAATCCTGATATCCTTTTGAAAGGAGCTTGTGGTTGAAGTTTCTATAAACCAGACTGAACTGGAATTTCCTCCCATTCCAAGAGTCTCCTTCTCCGCCTCCTACAGTGTTCTTAGGTAGGTTTGTTGGAATGTAGCAATGTTCTTCCCTAATGTTTGACAAACAGCACTTTTTGTAACTGTGATTTGCATGCGGATTCTTTGAGGGATGCTAGTCCACTGCTCTTCATGGGCCCCTTTTATCCTTATAAGTGCTTAATAGAAGATTCAGAAAGACACCATCTCCTCTAGTCATCGTACTGACTAAATGCTGGCTCTCTCCGCTTATGTTCTTCCCACAGATCTCTGGGGTGGGGAGGCTTGTGACAAATGAAGACAGAGACCCACACTGTCAGCTCCACAGCAAGACGGAAAGTTGTTGAGATCTGCGTGGCAGCTCTTGCTGCATTATCCCCTTTCCCATTAGCATGTTGTTGACAACCAAAAAAGTGGGACAGGTCCAGGTGACAACAAGTCTGGTGAACTCAGGAAACCCGCTTAAGGAAACTCTGAAATTATTCACTCTCTAAAAGCCTTCCCGGCGGAGCCAGGGACATATTGTACACATGAAGAGACAAGGGTAATGTGCTCTGGATTTTGTTTTAAGTCACCCTTTTAACTTAAATCCCGGAGCTATCCAGAGAGTTAAGTTCATGAAATGGCATGAAAGTTGGTGAGGATTCTTAGAGCATGGCAAAAATTGGCACCTCTCCCAACTTGGCTGAGGAACAATGTACTTTGTACAAACTATTTTTAGAGTTAAAGAAATCTTTTTCTTAAAGAATTAATTCATCACTTACCACCCATTAAATGAAACCTTAAAATCTTGGTTAACCAATAACCTCTTCCAACTTGTTCCATTTGAAATATACTAAGAAATAGCCATTCATTTTCCAAAGTAAATGCATGCCAAACACCATAGCACTAAATGAGCTAATATATGTGAGCGTTCTTTGGAAACAAAAAACCATAAAAGTAGCAGACATCAGTATGTTTAAGATCATTGGCTCTTATCATCTTTTTCACCTGGAGCATACTCTCCAACAGAACAGCAACCACATTTCTTTTGCTTCGTGCCCACGTCCCTCAGCACAGTGCCGGGAACATTATACATGTTGGATAAAGATATGCTACATTGAATTCAAATTTAAATTCACAAATATATATTAAGCACCTACTATATGAGTCACCATGCTAATAGGTAATGGCAAAAAGGTATAGAGACAAGTCGCTACCTTCTTGAGGAGAGAACTCAGTCTATCAATCTCCTTGAGCTCCATCACCACAGATTACAAGGGCAATGTGTGCAGTTGCAAAGGCCTTGTGAGCCAGGCAGGAAACGTTATTAAATGGAAGTGGGCTCCTGATTTTAGGGCAATAAAGTACCACAGGGAGAGTGGAAATTAGAGAATGCAATGCTTGCATAAAAATGTAATTATTCAGCTTCAAATATTTTGTAACCATTGTACTAACAAGAACAGTTTTGTCAAATTTCTGGTAGATTATTCATCCTTGAAAAGGAATGAAGTTCTCAAATATATTACAACATGGATAAACCTTGAAAATGTTGTGCTAAAAAAAAGATAAAGAAAATTTTTTTAATTATGCTAAATGAAATAAGTACAAAATAAAATAAGACACAAAGGAACAGATACTGTACAGTTGCATTTATATAAAATATCTAGAATGGGGAAATTCATAAACACAGAGTTTATCAGAGGCTAGGGAGAGAGGGAATGGGGAATTAGTCGTTGCTGAATTGTTTCTGTTTGTAGTGTTTAAAAAGTTTGGGAAATAGATAGTGGTGATGGTTATACAACATTGTAAATGTAATTAATGCCACTGAATTGTACACTTAAAAAGGTTAAAATGACAAATTTTATATTATATATATATATAACCACAATAATTTTTTTTTAAATGCTGGCAGGTTCCATACGATTTGGCTGGCCAGTTGAGATTCCTGAATCTTGGCACAAGGCTTTGTTCAATAATTGTTTACCAATTAAATAAAGACAGAGTTTTCCCTACCTCTATGATATTCCAGAGTTTAATGGAAATAACACAATTTTTCAATTCAGGTAGCTAGAAGTCGTGCTATTTACTAGTTATATAATCTTGGCTAAGTTAAACTATACCTCAACTTCCCCATCAGTAATATGGGAATAATAGTGGGACCTACCTCCTAAATTGTACAAGATAATGCTTATAAAACTATTTTCAGAGTGGCATTTGTATCATTAGCTATGTTTAAGATTAAATAAGAATTAGCTATTAATGCTATTAGGAAGACTAGAAAAATGATTTACATTTTGGGTCCTAACCTACCAAGTAGTGTTTTGTATATTTACCTGACAATGATTGTCTTCTTGGGAGCTATAGAAACAAGGTAGAGTTCCTAGTGATGTTTTTAAATGCGTAATTTTAGTTTAATGGCCTTACTGACCTGTTCAAAATCCTTTAATGGCCCAGCCGAAGTGGCTCAGTGGTTGAGTATTGACCTATGAACCTGGAGATCATGGTTCGATTCCTGGTCAGGGCACATGCCCAGGTTGCAGGTTTGATCTCTATTGCGAGGCATCTCTCATCATTGATGTTACCATCTCTCTCTCTCTCTCTCTTCCTCTCTGAAATCAATAAAAATGTATCTTTAAAAAAATAATCATAAAAATAAATAAATAATCTTTAATGACTCCCTGTGGTTATAATAAGCCCCAAATCCACAGAAGATAGCACAGGCCTATCTTCTCTTCAGCCTTGTAGAGGACACTGTGGCCTCTCCATCACCAATTCTATCTCCCCTAAAGCCCTGATTTCTGTTTTATAATCTCTGTGCTTCCAGGAGAGCTCACTCTTCCCTTGGCTCCAGCTCCAGAGACAGACCACCTGGCCCAGGCCAAGGTAAGCCTTTCTGCCTTCTCAATATTGTGTTCGGGGCAGGGCATGTGACTCCACTGCTCCCATCAGGTTAAATCTCATGCCGAAGCCGGTTTGGCTCAGTGGATAGAGCGTCGGCCTGCGGACTGGAAGGTCCCAGGTTCCATTCCGGTCAAGGGCATGTACCTGGGTTGCGGGCACATCCCCAGTAGGAGATATGCCGGGGGCAGCCGATCGATGTCTCTCTCTCATCGATGTTTCTAGCTCTCTATCTCTCTCCCTTCCTCTCTGTAAAAAATCAATAAAATATATTTTTTAAAAAATCTCAGGCCTCTGATAGGAACGCTGTGACAAATTTGATGTGGAAGGCAGTTGTGAGGGCTGGAGCTGCAGCAACTACTTCACTACCTTAGGGGTCACAAGTCAATATGTGAGGAAGATTAGAGCCAAGAAAACTAGAGAGGAATAAAGAGTTCTAATAAAGTTATGACTGGTGCCATCCTACCACTGGATTTTCCTTTTTACTCAGCCTATACATTTCCTTTATTATTGCAACCAAAACGTCTTAACTAGTCAAAAAAAGAAAGTCATATTTTGCTGCACTTTTCCCTACTTCCTCAGCCTCCATTCCAGTCAAACTGACCTGGTTTCTGTTTCAGAACACTACTGAGCTTCTTCCGCTTGCACTGTTCTCACCGATGCACTCTCTCTCCCTGGACTGTTGGCTCAACACCTTTCCTCCTATCATTTCCCTGCTCTGCCTGCCCGGTTCATTCGCATTCACCCTTAACAGTTCAGCTCAAACATCATTTCTCCAAGAAAGCTCTCAATCTAGATCAAGTTGTTATTATGTGCACCCATACCACTTATACTTTGTAAGACTTGCCACCATGATAATTAAAGAATCACTAATTGGATTATTTATGACTAACGTATATCTCCCACAATTGTCTATTTTATTCGCTTCTGCTATGTTTCCAGTGTGTAACACAGAGCTTTATCCATAAAAATAATAGTAAATGCATATTAGTTGAACAAATGGCTAGTGTTTAGTTGCCAAGGCTAATTGTTCAGATGTTAGTGTAGGCCTGCTGATAAAAACAAAAACACATTATAAACAAATCAATAGCTGAGAAGAGAGGGGTTAAGAAAGTAACACGTTGCTGATCTCTGGCTGTGGATGAATAACCACATTCAACAAATATGGGTTGGGCACCCACTCTGCACAAAATGGAGACCGAGTTGAGAAGACGTCAGCCCTGCCCACCGGGAGCTCTTTGCTGGACTGTAATTAGCTGGGCAGAGAGAAGACCGCCGCTGTGAATGATTCCAAGTCACATCTATTACCCATTGCTTTGGTGCTTAGTTCACGCAGGGTCAAACCTACATTTACCTTTTAAGTAATCTGGCTTTGCCTGTGTCCTAAATAACAGGAAAACATGGCTCTCAAAACCTCCTTTCTTGAAGTTTTCTTTGAACCCGCCTTTAACCCCTAAGCTTGGAGACGAAGAGAAGAGTGTAGGCTGCCTCCAAGCCTACCTTCTCCAGAGGTATGAAAGCATTTTGTAAACTCCAACCCACTATCCGCATGCAAGTGCTACTGCAGAATCATGACTGCTGTATGATTCCCAGGTGAGAACCTGGGCAAGAGACAGAATTCTGGTGGGAAGTCAGGATGAGCCAGGAGCCAGAATCAACTTTATTTCTAAACCACACAGAACAGTGGTGGCTTTGGTGTCTGAGACGAGCCAGTCATTGACCCATCCAAATCCCGGCCTTGCCACCTATGAGATTTGTGACCTCGTACATGTTCCTTTGGGAGCCTCTGTTTTCTCATCTCTAAATCAGGGTGAATGCACCTCACCTCAAAGGATGAAATGAGATAAAATACCTGAAGCACTTTGCCCAAGGGCTGGCACATAGAAAGCACTCCAGACACTTTAGCTGCTATTATTTTTGAGGCCACTGGGAGCCAGGTCACAGATTAGACTGTGGACTTTCCCCCCAGCTTTTGTTTCACACGAGGCTGCTTTATTCAGGGATGATCTGAACTGACTCCTTAAGCAGGTGCTTCCGTGGCGATCTAGCTGTATTCTCTCTGGGGTCCATTTTACCCTGAAACAGCAACACCGAAGGAAGGTGAGACAGTTCAATGCCATTGGTTCACATCGTGACAATGGCACTGTTGACATGTCAGCCCTCTGTGTCAAAATATTACGATAATGATAATAAGTAAAATAAATTCAAAACATTTATTGATTTTTATGTGTAATCATCTTTCTCTACTATCAGTGACATAGGGTGTCAAATGTGATATATTTGAAAGGTATTTTAAACAAGATAATGAATGAATTGGATTTAGGAGCTGAGTCTTTAACATATTTTATAATGCAGTTTGATGAAAAATCCCCATCAGTGGAGATGTATCAATAGAAGCTCGAGGCTGTGAGCTAATATACAAACCCAATGACATCCTTCCTACTAAGGCTCCCGCACACACAAGATGAGAGAGGACAACAGAGAGAGCATGCTGCTGAAATTGCTCACACCATTTGGGTAGATGTCAATAACCCGACATTCTTAAAAAACTTGGGACAATCGGGCTTAGGGTCATTTGCTCTTCATTGTACACCAACCTCATCACCATGACCCATCCTCTTTCAACTGCTGGTTTCTTGTGCAAAGATGGGGCCTGGCTGGGGCAAAAATGTGCTCAGCCAAACCACTGCCCTCTGGGCCTCATCAAGGATGACATCACAAGCAAAGGCCTGTCACGAGCAAAGGCTTTGACAGTGACGAAAGCCACGTGCTCCAGATGAAAGGCCCGATGCCATTCTTCACAGAGAGCGGCCATCAGTACAAAACCTGTGTGGAAAACAAGACGAAGGGAAAAGGGAACAGGGCTTCCATGGCAATTAGAGATTTCCTGACAGGGCCCACGCTAAATGAGTTTTAGAGGCAATTACCCTAAAATTTTGAAGCGGCCATTTCCTCAGTAACCCAGCCCGACCTGACACCCAAGCCGAGATTGCCATAAGCTGGGAATTTACGGTGTTAGAATGCCAGTTTAGCATAAACTACCTCAGGGAACAGATTTAAACCACTTGTGTTTTTAGAAATTATGCAACAACAACAACAAAATGAGTTTATGCAAACACAGGACCAATTGCAGAATGGGGCCCTCTAAGTCTTTATCTCCAAAGACATGGCATTCCTTCTCGCCTATCCTTTTTCTCTCGCTGGATGAAGATTCACAGCATTAATACATAATAACTGTATCTCACTCCATTACAGGTACTTCAAGGCCGCTCTGCATAAACGATATGCATGGCTTTGTGTCTTCATCTTTAAAACTACCAAATATCTTGGTCACAGACATCTGTTAGCTTTAATGCATCCCCTGCCATAAAAGTGTTGCTTAAGACTAATGAACAAACGAATGTTTGTTTAAACCTCTTTGTGAAAATCAAACAAGCTTTCAACAGCTATTCATATATTTATTGTTAGATGTGAATCATCACTTAGGTGCTTTGCCCTGAACTATTACCAGCTAATGCTTGTAGTTTCATGGCACTAATTCACTGGCTGTGGTTTCTGTTGGGATTCTTTTCCCACTCTTGTTGCTTTCTGTCAATGCCATCTCCAGAAGGGGTCTGAATGAAAAGTGCCACAGTGTCCCCGGCAGAATTGACAGCAGCTGTGTCTGGTATACCCTGGTGGTGTCTGCAGAGGGGTCACGGCCTCCACGGACTGCCCAGCTAGAGTCCCACTGCACCCCACAGCTGCCCTTGTGGATTGCACAGGGAGACCCTCAGAGCAAATGAGCAGAAGCAGGGCGCACACCCTGCCTCTTCCCCCGCCCTTCCTCACAAAGTAGCTGTTTTGTCAGACTCAGCAGCACCTGAAAAGCTCCCACAAGATTTACCCATTGTATTAAATAACAGGTTTTAGAAGCCGAGAACTGTTATTCTAGTGTTGCTGGGTGTCATTAAGGTTGCACGTCTATGCTTGTTTAATTTTTCTTCTGCCATTAAGCAAACTAAATGCTCAGAGATTTTTTTCCTGTCTCAGTGGGGTCCACCCAGAATAGAAAAGAGAATAAGTGTTCCAGGGTTGTGTAACTGGGTTTTTTTGTTGCTTTCATTATAAGGAAGGAATTAAAAATCCCTCCTAGTCAGTACTTAAAATATCAAAGTCATTGTTTAATGCCTTTGAGTCACTGTAGAACTAATTCAATTGCACAGTGTAGCGCCGTTTCACGGTGTGTGGAACACAGATAGTACATAGAAGTGATTGCAAAGTTGAATAAACACCAAATTAGTTTTAAAAGTCTGCAACTTCCCGGTGGAGTCTTTCAAACTGAATGCACTATTGTCTGACAAAGGCGATGGTTGCCCAAAGGTTGCATTACCTTCCACTTCTGTTAATGTGAGCGGTTGTCCTCTGACACTGTGGCACCTGGCGGAGGCGGCTGCCCTCCGAGAGTGTGTGTGCTGACAACTCAATATACCTGCCTGCCTGTCACTCTGGAGACATCATAACGTGGCCTGATGTGGGCAAGTGAGGGACCAGCAGAGCAGGTGACAGGCCAAATGAGGGACCCCAGGACAATTTTAAAAGCAGTTTGATATAGATTAATATTGTGACTAAAGAGTAAGATAACCAGAGTGAAGGCTGCAGCCCTACTGCTTTCTGGCCATGAGGCCATGGTCAGGCCACTTCTTATCTAAGCCCATAGTCAATAATAAGAGTATGTGTGTGGCCCTGACCGGTTTGGCTCAGTGGATAGAGCATCGGCCTGCGGGCTGAAGGGTCCCAGGTTCGATTCCGGTCAAGGGCATGTACCTTGGTTTCGGGCACATCTCCAGTAGGGGGTGTGCAGGAGGCGACTGATTGGTGTTTCTCTCTCATCAATGTTTCTGACTCTCCATCCCTCTCCCTTCCTCTCTGTAAAAAATCAATAAAATATAATTTAAAAAAAAAGAGTATGTGTGTGACAGGCACTGTTCTAAACCCTGAAGTGTGGGGGACATATTGTCAAACAAAATAAGTAAGTCCATGCCCAGTGATGTTTATTATAAACAATCATAGAAATTAAAAAAGAAATACTTTCTGATTGCTAAGATGTGCCAAACATTGAGCTAAGGACAAAAGCTATAAATGCACCCAAACCATAGTCTCCATCCTCACTCATTCACTCAAAAAATATTTGTCATGATCTATTGCATCAGGCACTGGAAATCTAGAACAAAAGCGTAATATGCTAATTAGACCGGACAGCAGAATGACCTTCCGGATGAAGTAGGGGCTGCAAGGGCCAAGCCCCTTGCACAAATTTCATGCATCGGGCCTCTAGTATAACAAATAAAAGATTAAATCTCTTGCTTCATAAAGCTTTTATTCTGATCAGGAAAGGTAAACAATAAGCCAATAAATGGCTCACCCCCTTCAAATCTTCGCTCAAATATCCCTTTCTCAAAAAGGCTACATGACTACCCTGGTTAAAATTTCAACCACTGCCCAGTGTCCATTCCCCTTTATCCTGTTGTGATGGTTAATTTTCTGTATCAGCTTGACTGGGCCATGAGGTGGCCAAATAGTTTTTCAAACATTGTTCTGGGTGTGAGGATGTTTGGGGATGAGATTAATATTTGAGTCAGTAGACTGAGTAAGGCAGATTCCCCACCCTAATGTGGGTGGGCCTCATCCAATCAGCTAAAGCCCTGAATGGAATGAAAATGCAGACCCTTTCTTGAGTGACAAGGAATCCTCCTACCTGACCGACCACCCTCAGACTGGGACATCAGCTTCTGCCTGCCTTGGACTTGTACTGAAACATTGGCTCTTTATGGGTCTGGAGCCTGTCAGCTCTCAGGCGAAAACTACACCATTGGCTTTCTGTGTCTCCAGCTTGCTGATTGCCAATCTCAGGACTTCTCAGCCTTCATAATCATGTGAGCCAATCCTCATAAGTACCTATGTGCATCCTGTGGGTTCTTTTTCTCTAAAGAACTCTTAGCTAATGTGTCTGTCTTTTCTCCATCTCACATCACTTTCCAACATATTAACTCATCTATTATATTCTTGGTTTATTATTTATTTCCTCCAATAAAATGTAAGTTTCACAAGGGACTTGCTCATTGATATAAAGCTGGAACCTAGTAGTCACTTAATGAATAGTTGTTGAGGGAATAAGCAAATAAATATTATGTGCCAAGGAGAGATAACTACAGTGAAGAAAAATTAAACCGGGTAAAGGAAATCAAGGGAACCAATAGCAGTTCTTTTTATAGAAGGTGGTCATATCCTGGTGAGACAATGATCATTGTTTCTGGACTGACCACACTATTTTTTTAGCTTTCAAACTGCAACTGCTTAAATTCTTCTTCTTCTTTTAATTAAGCTTTTTTATTTTGAAATCCTTGTGTATTCACAAGAGTTGGAAGAAATAACACAGAGAGATCCCATATACCTCCTACCCAATTTCCCCCAATACTAACAGCTTGCAAAACAATAGTACAGTATCACAACCAATATATGGACGTTGATGCAATCGATTAATCTTATTCAGATTTTCCCAGGTTTGCTTCCCTCACCCAGGCAACCACTACTCAGTCTTCCATTGCTGTACTTTTTCCAAACTGGGCACTGTTGAGAGCAAAGGCAGACACTATTAATAATTATTGCAGGACAACTGGCTAATGAGGACTGTCCCTGGCAAAACATGAAAGATGGTTGTGGAATGCTTATAGTATGCTAGGCACTGTGCTGAGCCTTGTCCACATTATCACCTCTCAAATTCACAACAGCTGTATGAGGCCAATACTGTCATTGTTTACATTTTACAGATGAGGAAACTGAGACAGGGTTGTATTATGACACCTTCCCAAAGTCTCCAGGAGTACAGCTTTTAGAGCCAGAAATCATAATTGTTCTGTCTGGTTCCAGAATGTACCTTTTTAACACCTGCGCATTAAACAAATAATTACAACCACTATGCTGTTAAATAATTACAAGTGAGCAAAGTGTTTTGAAGGAGAAATAGAAAGTGCTACTGAAGCATAAAATGAGAATGAGAAAAATACCTACCTCACACGGAAATATAGTAAGAATTTAAAAATATTAGTTGGAGTGTTTGTATATCAAAAACAACCTTTAAAAATGTTCAGCATTGTCAACCTGTACGTCAGAAGAAATGGCCTTAAGTGGACATTCATCATCTTGAATTTCCAACATTTTAAGAGCAATCTCCTCAAAAGTGCTGTAGCTTTCCATATATTCTTTAAGATGCTGACACAGAACATTGGGTTTTAAACTTTAAAAAATCTACAGTTTCCAACTGCAAGCCATTCAGCTTGACACCCTAAACTGAGTAGCAGAGTTCACCCCACAGAGGAAATTGTCTCTGATCCAGAAGCAATTATACAAAATTTCACCCCATGTTTTCTCAAAGGGAGGAGCATTAAGGATACCTTAGCACATACTTAAAATTAAATATTATCTGTAAGAAAACCTTGATATCGTAATGTGGCAGTGAGAAAACACAATCAAGAGAACAGCACTGGGCTCTAGCTGGTTTGGCTGAATGGATAAGAGCATCAGCCCGTGGACTGAAGGGTCCTGGGTTCAATTCTGGCCAAGGGCACATACTTCAGTTGCAGGCTCGATCCCCAGCCCAGGTCGGGGCACATGCGAGAGGCAAGAATCGATGTGTTTCTCTCACATCGACATTTATCTCTCTCTCTCTCTGTCTCTCTCCCTCCTTTCCACTCTCTCTAAGAATCAATGGGAAAATATCCTCAGATGAGGATTAACAAAACAAAACAAGCACAGCACCGGGCTAATTCAGAATATTGAAGACAAAATTTCTTGAAATACTTGTCCTAAGACATTCCAGTTCTAAGCTTCTGGATTTTCTAAGATTGGATCCTGTGCCTATGATGGGAAGTCAGAATGATGGGATCTGATAGAAGAGAAGATAATCCACCCATAAAGTCAGCTGCCGTGGTTAGGGTAGGGGTTGGTGATGGTGGGGAAGAGACGAAAATCACTTTAGGGGCCCATAGACTCTGCTTTGAAATGAACATTGCATTGTAACTAAGAGATTGAGTTTGAGTCCAAGCTCCACTAATATAGCTGGGTGTTCCCAAGCTAAGTCCCCAAGTCCCAGTTTCCTCATCTCTAAAATAGGATAAAATACTTAATGGAGCCGAAACAGGTGTGGCTCAGTGGATAGAGCGTCGGCCTGTGGACTAAAAGGTCCCAGGTTCGATTCCGGTCAAGGGCATGTACCTGGGTTGCGGGCACATCCCCAGTGGGAGATGTGCAGGAGGCAGCTGGTCAATGTTTCTCTCTCATTGATGTTTCTGACTCTCTATCTCTCTCCCTTCCTCTCTGTAAAAAATCAATAAAATATATATATAAAAAAAAACTTAATGGACCATGTCCAACCACTATGCTATACACATGGGACTAATGTGATGTTCAACTGCAATGAAAAAAATTTTCAAATAGTAATGGACAAAGTTGTATGGAAATTAAATCGAAGTGTGCTCTGTATATACTTTAAAATTTTATATAAATTTCCAAAATTTTAAGAGCAATGCCATTTAATGCCATTCTGCCCAGCCAGTATTGCTCAGTGTTTGAGCAACAATCAACCTTTGAACTAGGAGGTCATGGTTTGATTCCTGGTCAGGGCACATGCCCAGGTTGCTGGCTCAATCTCCATTGTGGGGCTTTCAGGAAGCAGCAGATCAATGGTTCTCTCTCATCATTGATGTTTTTATCTCTTTCTCCCTCTTCCTCTCTGAAATCAATAAAAATATATTAAATAAATAAATAAATAAATAAATAAATAAAGGCATTCTTTTTATTTGAGAAATTGAAGAGAAGGATGCAGTGACCAGAAGAGAAGATAAAAGGGTGAAGGCCCCCCACATGAATTCCTAAAGGAAGGGCTTATACAGGACCTGCAAGCTAAGGTCAGGTCTTTAGGGCCCTTTGGGAGCATAAAGCACTCTGCTTGGAAAGTTGCACCTTGAGAAGTCTCTTCACTCCATTTTTTCTAACCAGCAGGATTTTTTTTATCTTATCTTAAAACCCCTTTCCCAGGCTAGAAAGATTTTTTTTTCTGGTTTCACTCCAGAAGACGGTTGACAGTGCACACAGGATGGGCCATTCTCACTCCAGCCAGGTCTCTGTTCAAGGATCACCTTCTCAGACAGGCCTTCTTGGCTTATTTTAAGTAGATCATACTATCAAAATTAGCAGCCTCTCCTGCACACCATAGAACTCTTACCCTCTCTTTTTGTCCCCTATCACTCCTCAACATGACTTTGCATGTTGATTTGTTGATTTGTTCCTTGCACGTTCCTTCACTAAAATGTAAGTGCCATGGGGCAGAAAGATCTTGTCTGTTTTGATCACTGATATCTGGTGTGGTACTCAATACTAGATGCTCAATAAATATTTTTTTCAATCCTATAAATGAATGAATGACGGATTTCATTCTCTTCTTTATTCTATTGACATTCTTCCATCCTAGTTGCCTTGGGTGGATCTGAAGTTTCTTTTGCTTCTTGGCACACTGTTCATTGTCTTTCTCTGTCATTTGAAGCTTTTGCTTACTTAGTTTGGGTTTTCCAAAAGTAGAGCTTGAAACAAGGGCTTTAGTACCAGTAGTTTATTAGAAGGTGATCCCAATAGACAGAACAGGGAGAGTGAGGCAAGGAATGAGGAGGAACTAATAAAAGTGTGCCTTACCCAGGTCACCAATGTGGGCAGGGGGCACTCAGTTCTGCCTGGATTTCCTGAGAGATACACAGGATGTTTTCCAAAATATGGAGGATGGAACATTAATCCACACAAACTGAAAAGTTTTAAAATAAATGTAGTGCTTGCCCTTGAAAAAAATTTTACTCTGAGTGAAAATGAAAACAATAAATGCTTATGACCTATTTATTGTACCAAAGGGAATTAAATTTTATTGAGTGCCAAACATGAGTTAGGCACTGTGCTAGGTGATTGATATAAATTATCTTATTTCATTACAGCAAGAGGAGCTGCTGTGTATGGGTTTCTGCCATTTAGCTAGGTTCTTCACATGCATGACCTCACCTATCCTCCCAACAATCAAATAAGGGTTTTTGTCTTCATTTAAGAGAAGAAAAAAGTGAGACCTAGAGGAAAGAAATAATTTTCCCTAGGTCGCACCATGAATACATGTCAGGTCTTTCTGATTCTACAGCTTGTCCCATGGAAAACAACTATAGAGAAAGTGCAGGGTAACATTTGAATGACTGTGAATGCAGACATGAAATAATTCAGAGACAAGAAAGCATTGTGGATTAGAATTTTTTAACAAGATTTCATTAAAAGGGTACATCTTGGTTAAGTTTTTTAAAAGTATAAGAAGACAGGGCAGAAATGGAGAGGAGAAAGGAGATGACTCTATGCCAAGAAGACAGCTGGAGAGAAAAGTGGGAAGATGTGGTAACTGGCCTCAGGGAGCTGAACCCGTTCATGGAGTCACCAGTTGCTCAGCCAGGTTATCTTTCATAAATAAGAAGCATGGCATGGAATTATGGGACATGAAAGATGGGGATTTAGAACAGGATCTAGGTCAAAGGCAAAAGAAGAAAAAAAATTTAAACAAAGAACAAAATTCAGATTGTAGTGATGACTCTGGGGCCTTTAAGCCCTAGAAACTCTTAATTTTTCAAAGTGTATTTGAAAAGACATATATTCCATTTGTGCAGCCTGACAACAGTGGAATGCTAATAACCTTTAATTTCCTTGACTTCTAACCTTCTTAACCTGCTGTGCTGCTGGAACGGCATTGTAAATCAAAATATGCCGCATTGTATGGGCAACATGTGTATTGAGTCATTCCAAACTGCCTGGTGGTTTTTAAAAACACCACTCACATTACTATTTATGCTGTTTTTATTTTTCATACATCTTTCTTCTCACTCATGCTGCAACTGGTTAATACAGGCATCAAAACAACACACAATAAAGAAGAAAGTGAAAAGGGAACTCAGAAAATGGTGAGGGAGGCCAAAATATCCCTGACATCCCTCCCTATCCCAACTGTTCTGAATGTTTTTCCATTTTTCAATTTAAAAAAAAAATTGGAATATTGCCGTGGGTCTACTAAATCATTAGCAAATTAAGAACCTGTTTTTAATAACATTTAACTTGTAAATAATGCATTAATTGACTAGCCTGAATGTTAGTGTGTGCATTTGAGACTCTGCTACTAAATTTGTAATGAAAGAAATGTGCTGTAACAGTAGGCTATATGGTGACTATAACAGATTAAATATGACAGTTGATATTTGTGAAAATGGGGTTATAATTAGAGGACACCTGCAGCTGTTTTCCAACCAAAACAACAGAAATTAAACATGCATAAAGTGTGTACGTGGATGTCACATTTTCTGTTGGCTCATCTCTTTTGTTTTCCTGGAGTCTTGTGGGTTTTTTCCCCCAATCTTTTTGTCAGGTCATATGTCTAAGCAAGCAACAAGTAGCTGTTTGTGGACACACTTTATTGGATCTCTAAGTGATACATCCTGGGGAGGAAAGAAAAAGAACATGAATCTTTTTTCCTAAGAGTTAGGAGGTACTAAAAAACATGACTGATGACCCAGCGTATTTATAATGCTCAATATTAGAGGAAGCCATGTGAGAAAGAGCCAACAGTCTCCTGTATCTTGCCTGCCTTGCCCCCTACCTATCAGGTAGGATTTCTGAGATAAATACGTGAAGAATGTGGCATTTTACAAGTTACACATTATTTAAAATGTATATGGTAGAAGATGGGGTAGATAAATTGCTGGAAGTGGGGATTAAATTTATTATTTGCAATGACTAATATACACAAAGTGCTATAGTTTCATTAATTCGTTCTTTCACTCATTCAACAAATATAGACAAGTATGTTAAGGTAGGCCCTGGGACACACAACTGAATAAAGAGAAAGAGAGATCGTGAAAGTCTGAAAAAGGGCTGCAATAGTAAGAAGTAAATTTTGGTCCATCCTGTCAAATGCGACAGGGAAGTTAAGTAAGATAAAGACAGAAAGCTTCCATTGAATTTGTCTATCAAAGGTTATTAGTGACCTTGGCAAACATAGTTTCAGTGGAGTGTCGGGGACAGAAACCAGATTACAGCATGTTACACAATGAATAGAGGGAGAATGTGGACAGAGTGAGTTAAGACTGCTTTCAAAAGTCTGACCATGAAAACCAACAGAGGAAAGAGTATGGGAAAGAAAGAGAGAGAGAGAGAATATAATAAAACACAAAGAGCCAGTTCTCTAAAGACCACAATAAGTTGTTCATGCCCAGTAGCAGTTACAGCCATTGCACCCAGAGACAGTTGGCACATTAACATATATGTGGGCATCTCAGTTCCCCCCCTTTTTTTTCTATCACAGGTCAAAATTCTCTTCCAAATTATAATTCTCATTTAATATGCTAACTAGCCTTCATTTTACAAAGGATCTTATTACAGCTTGGATACACATTCAACTCTTTCACATATTGTCAATGAGTTGCTATTAACTTGGTCAATAATCTGCATTTTTCTGCATGAGAATTTTTACCATTTACCATCTTGTTCTAATTGGATTAGACTGAACCATAAGAAATCGCCGTCCTTGTAGGCCAAAACAGCTGAATGTTGATGATTATATATGGTTTAAAATTAGATGGAGACTACAGAGTTCATAGCATTTCAATATCATTTTGAATGAGACATAAGATGGGAAGAAAGAACGTAACAAGAAACTTAGAACAAAAGGTATGGAGTGAGTAAAAAAATGTAGTAATCCTTACGTCTGGGTTAGGTGTGTGTTCCCAAGGGAAATAATTTTTGAGCATGTAGCTTGATAGTAATAATAACACTTTTAAGGCATATGGATGGCTCAGGGGATCAATTGGGATTTAGGGAGTAGGGTTTTTACCTGCAATCTGTCCAATTTAGTCAGACTAACTTGCAATTTTACACAGTTAAACATTTTACAGATCTGAGACCAACAGACCAAAGAAAAATACTCTTAGAATTGGGTGTTTGGGTAATTCTTGGCAAATCTTATATCCTTATTGTTATATGATTGCCCCACCTTTAAAATGAAAGCATGGGTTACCTGCTCTGTCTCAGTTCAATGTGAGAAGTCTAGAATTCTAAGTCAGAGTTAAGACAGTCCTGGTATAGTCAGCGAGGGAAAGTAATTTTTCCAAATGGCCTGCACTAAAAATAAACCTAAGAAAGTCTCAGGGGACAGCTACTCAGGCCCCTTCACAGACACTAAATTCACTGTGGTGGGAGGTTGAGATAAACTAGGGGGAAAAACACACACACACACAAAACTACAACCTAAAGCAAGAAAAACACCGTAATGAGGGCACCAGTGGTGAGTTGATGGGAGTTAAGCTACCACTGGGAATGCATTACCTGAGTGTTTTCTCCAGAGCAGGGTCATTGGACAACTTTAGGGGGAGAAATTCCCACAGCAGTGCACAATTTGGGCTCTGGCTAAGTTCTTGGAATGTCCTTTGTCAGCTGTCAGAATTTCATAATCATAAACAAAGAGGAAAAGACTCACTAAAGTGAAACTAAAGAACAAACAGCAGCTGGCCCTGGTGCCTTTGTGTTAACAGAGAAACATGGAAATGTTTAAGCCAACATACCAGGCATCCATGTCAGCCTTGATACCATCATGGCTGGTCTCGGGCTTCTCATCTCTATGAGGCCGTGGCAAGGTGATCACTCGGAACAGCCCACTGCTTCGTGCAGAGCACCATACTTGACACAGGAGTTTTGAGTGATAGGCCTTGGTTACACAGTGTCTTAAAGAAATATCCCAGCTCCTTATCAAGCTATAAAATTCTTCCTTCTAGACAAAGAATACATATAGAATTCTCTACCTTACCTGGATTTTTATTTTACTGAGTTGAAGGCAGAGCTCTTTATTATATTATATTTATATCATTACAAAATTGGTCAGAGAACTTAAGAAGTTCCCATTAAACAGTTCTGGATGCTACTCGCTCTTCAAGCTTATAAGATGTATTTTATAAAAACCGGCATAGTGGCTTTTGGTATTATAATACCTATAATGCATATGATAGAACACCTGGCCTGCTGCCCTGAAAGTAAGATATTTCCTAAATTCCTAAATTCTAAAGCTAAATTATCTAACCCACAGGGTTAGACATAAAATTGCACCCAGAAATTCATACCCAGTGTCTAATCACCCTGAGGTTACTCCTGGGGTCTAAATGTCAATTGTGTTTGGGAAGAAGTAATTTGACCCATTGTGTTGCTTGAGAAGGATTTCTCTTGCCACACATGGAAATGGTTGTGACTAATTATATAATTGTTCCAAACTATTTGTTCCTCCCTAAAAAAAATTTGTATTTCTCATCCCATTGCCATCAAGCTTGGCCATATGACTTGCTTTGACCAATGAAATGTGAGCAGAAGTGACAATTACCACTTCCATGCAAAAACTTTGAAAACCATCTTGTAGTTCTACCATTGTTCTTTTCCCTTTGCCCAGAGAATAATATGACCTAAATGCTGACTCAGAATGAAGATATGTGGAACAGAACAACAACTGGTCTACCACCAACATGTAACAAAAAAAGAAAAACAAATCCTGATTTTCCTAAGCCTCTGAGATCTTGGGGTTGTTTGCTATCAGAGAAAACAGAAAAAGCAACCCAATACAAAAGTAAAACAAGCCCATCAGTGGTTCTGCTTCCTGAAACCCATAGGCTACCAACTAGTTGAATCTTAGCACATAATAAGGAAAGGAATCATGGTGGAGAGTTGGTGCTACAAGGATGTCTCACTATGAGAACACCAGTTAAGAAAAGACCAGTAATATCTGACTTAAGAAAACTAAAGGGTTTACCCCGGAGATGTCTTTAATACCCTCCAGCAATTATATTATATTTCTCTAGTCAAAAAGCCCTGCTACTCCCCTAAACAACCATTTCATACCCACTCCTCTATCTTCAGACCTCTAACCAACTTTGTCACCCTCACTCTGGGCTGATGATTTTGCTTCCTAGTTCACTGAGAAAATGGCAGCAATCAAGAGAACTTCACTCACCTGCCACCACATCTACCCTCCTACCTGCATCTGTGGCCATTTACTTAACCCTGTCTCCTAGCCATTCTTCTATGAAGACCAACCTCTCCATTTGCCACTGGATCCCAGCACACACACCTACTAAAAGGCATTGCTCCAGAAATTTTCTATCTATTTGATCACTCTCTTCAACATTTAAACTTGTTTTCTCATATATTTTTAAAAAGCTATCTTTACTACAATTCCCTTCTAGCTACTCCCCTTTCTCACATCTCCTGTATGGCAAAACTCTTTGAAAGGCCCTAAGCGAGCAGTCATGTCTCAGTGCTCACCTTACCCAATCAATCTTTAACATGGGACACAATCACTGTCCAATCTTTGAAACACTTTTCTTTTCTCACTCTCTGCTTGTTTGGTTTTATTCCTACTTCTCTGGGCACTCCTCTTTGTCTACCCTTGATGTTTCTCTTCATCTCTGCATGGGACTCTTCAGGCTCAGTCCTGGGACCCTATGCTTACTCTGAGCTGAGCCAATCTTCTGGCTTTAATTTATCCCCTGAAATCCACAATCATGTATTCATGATACATAATACATGCATAAATTAGATACCTAATAGGCACCTAACAGTTAACATGTAAAACTAAACTCCTAATAGCTCCACCACCACCATCAAATCTGTTCCTCCCACAGTCTTTGTCATCTCAGCATTAGCAACTCTCAGTTCAAGTCAAAACCCTTTGAAGTTTCCCTGATGACCTCCATCATAAATAACCATCCAGCAAATTCTGTCCATTCTCCCTTCAAATTATAACCAGAATCCCATCACTACTCATTGCTTCTCCTGCTACCATTCTGGTCTGAGCCACCATCGTCACTTGCCTGGATTAGTGCAGTGGCCTCTGAACTGTTCTTCCTTTTTCTGTCCTTGACCTTTTTTAGTCTACTTTCTATATAGACTATATAGTCTATATAAAGGTATTTCACTAAAACATGTCAGATGGC
>NW_006288633.1:1516491-1524156 GCF_000327345.1 Myotis davidii
TCTCCTTCACTTACTCTACTCCACCTATGCTAGCTTCCTTGTTATTCTTCAAACACATCAGGTGCTGTGATCTCAGCACTTCTGTACTTGCTGTTCCCTCTGCCTGGAATGCTCTTATACGTGCTTTCATTTTCTTCATGAAATAGGAAGCAAAGTCCCCACCGCTCTTTTGCTGGCTTCCTTCAGAGCTTCGTTCAGTGAGGTCTCCCCCGGTCACCTTATCTAATGTCGCAAATCCCACACAGCATGTTCAGCCCTCCTTCCCTACTTTGTTCTTTTACAAAACACCTGTGATCATCTAGCAGGTCATGTATTTATTTTACTGCCTGTATCTCAAACCTAGAAGGTAAGCTTCATGCAGACAAGGTTTTTTGTTTTTGTTTTTTGAAATTTCTCCACCCCAAATACTTCGGATAGGATCTGGTACATAGGAACCTCAACAAACATTTATTGAAAGAATAATTAAACTTTTTTTTTCAACAAATTGCCTTCATGATGTCTGGGCTCAGTATTCCTTTTTAAATATTGATTTACCTCATGTCTGTGATTAGTCTTTCAGTCTCTATGGTCATTCTACTACTTATGATTTCTCAAGTCCAAAAATGTTGTTGTCATTTTCCAAACTTATCCTCCAGTCTGCATCTTCACTTCCTTCATAGGTGGGTGTATTTATGTGTATTTAGTGTTTCATCCCCTTTCCTTAAGTGATTAGAGAATATTAAATTTGACATGGGTTTAGAATTTATCTTGTTCCATTCTCTCACTTGACACAAAAGGAAACTTTGGTCTAGAGGAGAGAAGAAACTTTTCAAGGTTGCACACCTAATTTCTTAGTTAATAGCATAGCAGGGCCAGGAGCCCTGGCCTCCAGCCCATTCTCCTCCCACAATACCAACCACCTCATCTTCTTTCTGGCTTCTGTACGTAAGCTAGCTTCTGCTAATTCTTCTGTTTTTAGTTTTTTCTCTCCTCTTATATCACTTTGATAGCTTCATAAATCTGCTTTTATCTCATTTTGCAAGAATATTTGTATAAAATAAAAGGGAAGATTTCTGTAGAATTTAAACAAAACCCCTACAGACTCTACTAAAGATTTCATTAGGTTCTTTTAAGATGTATTATGTATAAATATGCAAAAGATGGTTAGAATTTAAACTTCGGAACAAAAATGTTTCAGAAACTATGATTAAGATGTTAATAATGGCATCAGCCTCAAAGTAGTGTGCAAAGGTTCAGTAAGAAAATGTACATCACCAAGCACACAGGAAAGACAGATGAAACATGCACTATGGCATGAAATTGTATGTTTAAAGTGTGTTTACCAGAGTGTCTATGTGGCCCTGTTAATTCTACCCAATACAGAAAGCCAATTTTCTCTCTCATTAGAAAAACATGGTGAATTTGTAATGGTGCAATTAGTTATAATAATTTATTATCCTACTTCCTAGAGCACTTTAGAGCATACTTTTTGAATACTATTTTTCTTAACAGGCACAACATCCCCATGAGCTAGTGAGTGCCAACAGTTAGCAACATCTCCATTGTGTCTAGGATGGAAACTAAAAGCTAAAACCTTACCTCAAACATAGCCAAGTAATGAGAGAAATGGAAACAAAACCTTGAGCATCTAATTGCTAATCTTGAGTCTGTTTATTGAGTCAAAATAAAAGATAAAATAACTAAACATTACTTCTCTATACTACTACAATTTTTGAGATTCTTCTCCCGGAGAGATGGGGCCTATATTCCAGGCCTTTGAATTTGGATGCCTCTGTGATTATTTGGCTAATAAAATATAGCAAAAGTGAAGCTAGGCCAGAATCCAGGCCTGGGGTTTCAGAAACTGGAAATTTACATACTCTATCTCTTGAAATACTTCTTCTGGGAACCTGGATCACTAATAAGAAGTCCTACTACCCTAAAGCCGCCATGCCAGAGAGGCCATGTGTCAACTCCAGTCAACAGTCCCAGCTGAGCCCTGCATTACAGGTCAAGCTGTTACGGTGGTAATCATGTGAGTGAAGCCGCCCCAAGCCCTAGAGACAAGCCCATTCACCAGCGGAAGACCACTAAGTGACCTCACTCAGTTCAGCATGGAGCACATCAGTGAGCTAAGCCAGGCCTGAATTCCTGAGTAATAAAATCCTCATATCATAAAACAATTGTCATTTTAGCTACTAAGTTTAGGGGTCACCTATTGTGCAGCAATAGTTAGTGGAGACAGAATTTTATGCCTAGAAGTGGAGTGCTGCCATAACAAAGCCTGAAATCATATAGCAGTGGTTTGGAACCAGACAGGGCAAAAGCTGGAAAGACCCTGGGGACACTGGCTAGTGAAGGCTGGAAGGAACTGAGGAGACGGTTAGTGAATACTCAGAAGATAATAAAGTAATTGCTATTGGAGGCTGGAGAAAAAGTGACTCTGGTTATGAAGTGGCAGAAATTTTGGCAATACCCTTGCCTGTGGCAATGTAGCCTATAGAAAATAGACCTAATAAATGGGCTAAAGTTTCATTTCTGCAAGGAATGCTAAAATGTTCATTTTTATTTTTTATTTTAGGCATATCCTCCTATTTAATAATAGACAAACATGGTAATTAGCCATACCTCCTACACACTTCCCATTGGCTAATCAAGGCAATATGCAAATTAAACTGCCAACCAAGATGGCGGCCGGCAGCGAACAGGAGGCTTGCTTGCTCCAGTGAAGGAGGAAGCCAAGGTTTCCCGCCTGCCACTGCTGGGCTCTGAGCTTGCACTCTAAGAAACAATGTTGCAATTATAGAAGCTAAACAAATCCCATGCTTTCAGCCAGGGCCAAGCTGGAGTTGCAACAGTGTTTCAATTATAGAGCCAAACAAACCCAGATCCCTGCTTTTAGCAGCCGAGGTCTCAGAACTGGAGCCAAGCCTTAGAGCTAAAGCCAGCTCTCAGTTCTAGTGACAGCCATGGCAGGTAAATAAACCCCAGAATTAAAAAAAAAAAAGAAAGAAAAGAAAGAGAGGTTGGGAGCGTCAGTCACTCCCCAGCCTGAAAATGGCCCTCAGTCCCTTACCCAGACTGGCCAGGCACCCCAGTGGGGACCCCGAACCTGAAGGGGGTGTGACCAGCTGCAAACAGCCATCATCCCCTCATCCAGGCTGGACAGACACCCAAGCAGGACCCCCACCCTGATCCAGGACCCCCTTCAGGGCAAACCAGCTGGCCCCCGCCTGTGCACCAGGCCTCTATCCTATATAGTAAAAGGGTAATATGCCTCCCAGCACCAGGATCAGCAGAGCCGCAAGGCCTCCTGGCCCCTGCAGCAGCGTGACAGAGGGCAGCACTCAAACCCCCTGATCGCCCTGAGGCTCTGTGCCTGATAGGGGGGAGCTCCCCAACCCCCTGATCGGCCTTGCTCTATGGGTGACAGGGGGTGGTGCCCCAACTTCCCTATCGGCCCTACTTTGTGCTTGACAGGGGACAGCACCCCAACCCCCCTGATCGACCCTGCTCTGTGCGTGACAGGGGGTGGCACCGCAATCTCCCCATTGACCTTGCCTTGAGTGTGACAGGGGGCGGCTCCCCGACTCCCCAATCGGCCCTACCCTGAGTGTGACTGGGGGGGGCATCGCAACCTCCCGATCCACCTTGCTCTGTGCATGACAGGGAGTGGCACCCCAACTCCCCAATCGGCCCTGCTTTGAGCCCGACCAGGGGCTGCACCTAGGGATTGGGCCTGCCCTCTGCCACCCGGGAGCGGACCTAAGCCAGCAGGTCGCTATCTCCAGAGGGGTCCCAGACTGTGAGAGGGCACAAGGGGCTGAGGGACAACCCCCCCCCCCCGGCAGTACACAAATTTTTGTGCACCGGGCCTCTAGTATGCTATAATACAGATAGAGAAAAGTAAGGTGAAAAAGGAATTGCAATAGATAAATTATTAATATTATTATATATTATGACTATATAATTCCTAGGAAGCAGGATTGAAACCTAATCAAAGAATATCAACACATGGCTAGCAATATTTCAGAAGTGCTGTAGACTGGGACTGCTCTGTGCTTTCTATTTTCTCCATTTTTGAATGAGAATGCCCATCCATTTGTCTTATTGTCTTAATAATGTATGTTGAGGGAAGAGGACAAAAAATAATAATGTTTCTTTAGTTTACAAGTTTTCAGGTTAAAGAATGTGAATAATTAACCCAAGAATGGAATTTGTCAATTTAAAGATTGCCACACATTCTCTGCTACCTCTTTTACTTAGAAGTAGTGTGTATATCCTCTCCCCTCAAATCTGGGTGGGCTTCATGATTTGCTATAATCAACAGAATATGGCAGAAGTGATGCTAGGCCAGTTGTTGGACCCAGCCAGGGCTTAAGCTACTGACAAACTTTCACTTTATTCTCTTGGAATATGTCTATAGAAGCCCTGAGTCCCCAAATACCCTGATACCATGTTGGAGAGACTACATGTAAGCATTCTAATTGAAAGTTCCAGCCAAGATCAGTCTTCCAGCCCAGGTGTAAAATTTGTGAATGAAACCATCTTAGAATCTCCAAACCAGCTCTCTGCCAGCTGAGTAACCCAAAAGATCTCAGTTGACTCTACATGGAAGAGAGGAATCGCCCATCAGAGCCCTATTCAAACTATTAATCAAAAACATAATGATCTTTTAAGTGACTAGGTCCGGGGGTAATTTGTTACACCACAAGAGATAGCCAGGACACTAACTACACATATGAGTAAAGACAGGTAGGCATACTTTTAACAATGGATGAGTTGATTTATGAACAGGTGATTACATTTCAAATGTGCTAAGGATGCTTTGTATTTTCTTATCCATAAATCATGCAAATAATAGTCACTACCCACTTAGTTCACAGGATTGTTGAGAGGAACAAATGAGCTAATGCTTTGAAAACATCTGCAAAGCCTTCCCCACTATGCAAATGTAAGATTATTACTATCGTACTTTTAAAGAAATATTTGAAAAAAGTGAACGGGTTCCTTTGCAATTGAAATAACCATCCAGCTTTTTATCGACTTTATAAATTCAGCTCATCACATATCTGATCCAGGTATTTATAGACATGTAAAATTGCTGTCCTATAAATGTATTCTTTATTCAGTACTTAAAGCAATGCTCATTACTAAAATTATGGAGATATACTTTGGTTGTGGGATATATTTTAACTCTGATAAGTAAAGCACAGCTCAGTCAAGCATACAGCTCTCAGGTGAGGTGGGCGGATGCAGGAAACAGCTCGGTTGAGATAGAAACTCTACCCCTAGGCTGTGGTTCAGCCGCATGTTGGCACAGGATGAGGAGCACAGTGTGCACGAAGGAGGGAGATAAAAACAGTGTTGCAATGCGTTCTTGCATGACAAAGAACCAAGTGTTACAAAGGCCTAGAAGTAGACCCAAGCATTGCTTCTGTTAGGAAAGCTGAGACTATGGGAAATTGGTCAAACTTCAGGTTTCTGAACTCACATATAGTAAGTGATATTTCATATTTCTAATGACTATTTCCCCTTCAGAAAGCTAACATATATAAAAATGGTCTTTAAAAGGTCTCTCTTTAGATTTAGTATCAAAAAGAAAGCTAATGTCTTTAGGAGAGTGTGTTTTAGTTCTTGATATTGACAGGTAAGTGCAAGGGAGAAATAGTCTCATGAATGTCCTAAGGTGTGACATATGCCTTTAGCCAGCCTTCAAAATGGAATGAGTTTGAGAAAAAGCTAAAAGCATGTAAACATGTAAACACACACACACACACACACACACACACACACACACACACACCGCTTGATGTCACTAGCAGCATCTGTTTTTATACTCCAAAACCTTTCATTTGCGTGGACAGTACAGAATGAATGGCCCCGTACCTCAGCTATCACATCAGAAGGATCATCTCTGCCTTGGCCGCCCTATCAATGCCCCGTCAGAGCTGGGCTGCTCTGCGGGGCAGTGAGAAGTCCATAGCACAGAGCTCCCTCTCTGTGAGAGTGCTTACCAAATGCATCACAAGTGCGGTGATAAGATGTGTGCAGATTTGGCCCGTGTTCCCCTTCAACCTATGGAGCCTCGGAGGTTTGGGGGGTATAGAACTTGAGGGGGACCTTTCCCTGCTAAAGGAAAGACCAACAAAAGTTCTAAAAATCACTTCCTGCACAATCTCCCAAAACATGGTCAAGACATGAAACAGCATTCACTTTCCCTTAGCATGTTAGACCAACTAAGGTGTAAAAAAGCAAAAGACGTATTAAGACTTACCTATTGGGTATCCTCGCAAAATACCTACCAACTAGCTTTTTATCCTCATTTTACAAATGAGGAAACCAAGGATTAGAGAAATTAAAGAGCTCACGCAAGGTCACAGAGCTGTCATTTATTGAAATGAAAGAAACTGTATGAAAACCTGAGTCTAACTCCTTGACCACATGCTTGCCCACTAAGTTATACTGACTTCTGAGTGAGGATGGGGGTAATAATGATACCTGTCATTTATCGAAAAACAGTATAGTAGTCATGAAGCCTGAGGCAGAACTCCAATTTCAGCCTCTTACTACCTCTGAGACCCCAGGCAGGTTAGTAAACTTCTGAGTCTCAGGTTCTCATCTTTAAGATGGACATAATTATAACACCTACTCATAAGACCAATGTAAGTGGCAGGAATTTAAATAAGCACTCAATAAGTAAGAACTATAATGTTACTCGGTACCAGGCACCATTCATGTATTATTTTCTTTAACCTAACAACAACCATTAAAGGAAGATGTTAGACTTATTTACTAGATCCAGAACTGAGGCCTAGGATTGCCTACAATCATGCAGTTGAGTCAGAATTTGATCCTAAGCCTATAGGCCTGCCAATGCTATGCTAACTTCATACTCTCCCTCCACCTCTCTCAGTACACCAGCCTGTGCTAATCAGCCTACCTCACAAGTGAATTTTCAAAAAATCAGTTAGCATTTGTCAGCTTTTAATGTGGTAAAACTGCATTATTCAGTTAACCCGTTGCTTTTCAAATTCTATTTTTGCTCTAATGCTCAGGAGAGGAAGATATTTAACTTACATTTAAGTTATCTCCCCTGGGGAAAAATATTGAATGAAAGAATGGCAACACTATGAAAATATTCAAAGATAACTTAAGTTAGAGATAATGAGTCTAGATTAAAAATTAAATCTAGCCTTAACTGGTTTGGCTCAGTGGATAGAGCGTATGCCTGAAGACTGAAGGGTCCCAGGTTCGATTCCAGTCAAGGGCATGTACCTTGGTTGTGGGCACATCCCCAGTAGTGGGTGTATAGGAGGCGGCTGATCAATGTTTCTCTCTCATTAATGTTTCTCACTCTCTGTCTCCCTTCCTCTCTGTAAAAAAATCAAGAAAGTATAATAAAAAAATGGAGATAAGAAATTTATCATATATAGAGTTCAGAATAATGATTATAAGGATTCTCAACAGCATGAAAAAATATATAGAAATTATGAAAAAAAAGACCAGTAGGAAATGAAAAATGAAATAGCACTAATAAAGAACACAGTGGAAGAAATACACAGTATATTAGGCGAAACTGAGTATCAGATCAGTGAATTAGAAGACAAGGTAGAAAAAAAATCACTCAATTAGAAAATTAAAAAATAAATAAATAAAAAAGGGGGACAGCTTAAGGGAGATGGG
>NW_006288633.1:1524213-1537977 GCF_000327345.1 Myotis davidii
TGTTCGATTCCAGTCAAGGGCATGTACCTTGGTTGCAGGCACATCCCCAGTAGGGAGTGTGCAGGAGGCAGCTGATCAATGTTTCTAACTCTCTGTCCCTCTCCCTTCCTCTCTGGAAAAAAAAATCAATAAAATATATTTTTAAAAAAATAATTAAATCCAGATATCATTGAATTTTATTTCTTAACCCAGTCTGGGAGTCTTTTTCTTTTAATAAAGAACTTTGATTTATTAAGATTTGTTTTCATAACTGATGGTTTTCCTTTTTTCATACTTTGTGATTTCTTTTTCTCTGCTTCTGTGTTAATGCCTTTTTTTCTTTGTTTGCTATATGGACTAAGTTTCCTTTGCTCTTTTTCCTCTCATGATTGAATGTTTGCCTGCATTTCCTTGAAATTGTAATTAACATAGGTAGTCATATATTTAATAATGCCAAGTATGAAACAATCTATTGACTTCTTTCTTTGTTAGATGATGAAATTAGTGTGCATCAACCATTTTCTTATCATGAAAAAATAATTTTATTTTTAAGTATTAACCATGGGACAGTCCTGAGACCTCTGCTCAATTTCAGGAGCTAGTTAATGTCACTAAAATTATAGAAAAGGTTGCTAGGGAATCTTAGATCTTCAAAATCATCCAGACCAAATGCATTCCTATAGTAATAAAACCTCGGAGAGTTGAACTGACTAACTCCAGGTCCTAATACTAGTTAGTGGCAATATTAGACAATATTAGATCTAGAAATTTGGTCTCTTGACCCCCAAACTAGTACTCTTTCTAGTGTGTCACATATTTTACTAGTAGCAGTTGAAACAGTGAGCAAATCTGGTTGTTTAGGGTTGGGGAGAAGTGGGTGGAGGAAGTGAGCTGTGCAGCTTAGGGAAAGGCATGATGGCAGAGGATAAGAGTGTTTGATTTAGCAAGGAGATAATACACAGCTTATCACTTAAAATAAACATAAAACAAAGCTATGCCCCACTTAGAAGTGGACTTAGGTAGAGCCTTTAGGTTATTTGGCTACCCCTGTGCTCTGGATTTTCGTTCACTTTTATTGAGTTTTAGTAAGAAAGCCATCTGGTAAAAATATTTTGGACTTGGGTTGATATTTAACATGTAAATCAGGCTGATTTGAAGAGTGAATATTTAGCCACCAAATGAAACTTGACAAATAAGGGAGATACCAAGTAAATTATAACCCAAGTAGCATTTCATTAAATGTTTCCTGATTGACATGAAAATCTGGTAATTTTTATTTAGTTCATAAATATAACTTTTGGGGACATCATTCCAGAAAAGCTCTGACATTAGGAAATAAGCAGTTTTTCTTCTCAATATCAAGGGTTTCCAAACTCAGCTCAGTAAACTTAAGGATATGGACCTTCAGGGAGGCAGAGGACAGTGGGCCTGATGCTGGGCTTTCATGCACATGGATACACCCTTTGATCCTAGGAGGTTTTTTTCCTCCTAACAGCACATAGGTGGTATCCTTATTAATGATGTTACTGCCCCATCTCTTAGAAACCAACTGGGTGTAGATGTGGATCCCTTTCTGATGCCAGTCACAAGTCTTGAACCACTCATACTTCTGACTGACTGACTATAAATTAGGGGATCCCACTAGAATGATTCACAGAACTCAAGATGTACTAAATGGAAGAGATGCACAGAGTGAGATGTGGTGGGGGAAGGAGCATAAGGCTTCCATACCTTCTCCAGGCCTGTCATCCTCCCAGTGCCTGGATGTGTTCACCAGCCAGGAAGCTTTCTGAATTTCATTGTTCAAGAATTTCCATAGAGCTCGTTTTTCTAGGCGCTCCCCCACCCCGCCCTTTTCTGGAAGTTGGTGGGAGGAGCTGAAGTTTCTAACTCTAATCACTTGGTCTTTCTGGTGACCAGCCCCATTCTGAGGCCATCCAGGGGGCCTACCTTAAATCATCTCATTGCAATAACCTTAGGTGTGATGGAAAGGGATTCCTTATGAATAAACAAAGACACTCTTTTCACTCAGGCATTTCAAGGATTTGAAAAGTTCTGTGCCAGAAACCAAAGACAAAGACCAAATATATTTCCATGTTATACCACAGATTCCTACATTTTCATGGAACCCTCTGGGCAGAGCAACAGAGTCATTGCTTGTCTACCAGGACACATAGTATATCAAGAAATAAAATTCAACTATATCTGGATTTAAAATATAAATATGAAATAAAAGTTAGAGATGGCTAAAGATCTGCTGAGTTTATTTAAATAAAAAGATTAATAGCACAAAAAAATAGACAAAGGCACAGGGCAAAACAAGGAATGTAAATATAGAGTGTTTAAAGAATAGATTTCACAATTAGAGTGCAATAGGTAGGAACCGTTATGCAGCTGGTAAGTGCCATTAAACTACATAAAGCACACAACTCTTTGATATATTGAAAAAAAATAAGCAGACACACAACTGAGATCTTGAAACTTTTCCTTGCTAAATCAAGTAAGCCTAATATAAAGCAGATTTAACTAATCATTTTTAATGGATATAATTGTTATAAAGTTTATGCCCTTCCGTGAATACATATACTTTTAAAACATCTGCAGAATATTTTAGAAGTTATTCATGTAGTAGAACAAACTAAAACTTTGATAAAATTCATAAAGAAAAATATATAACCTACATTTTGCAACTGTAATAAAATAAACTAGAATATAGTAAAAACAGTTTAAGACAAGGAAACTATTTGTAAATTAGAAAACATACATAAGTAACTCTTGGATCAAAGAAAAGATCAATTTTGTGATTACAAATTGGTGAAAAAAATAAGTATTAGAACATTACATATCAAATCTTACAAAATGGAGCTAAAACTATTCATTGGAACAAGTAAGTTTCTACACTTGCTTTATTACATCAGAAGTAACACAAATAAAAGAATTAAGCTTTAAAATGTTAGAAAATAAAAACATCATTTAGAAGCAGAAGAAAGTAAATAACAAAAAAAAAAAACAAAAAAGAAAGAGTAATAAAAACAAAACAATAAATATGTAAGAGTCTGGCATATTCTAGCAAGTCCAGAAAAAAAGTTAAAAAGAGAAAGGGCTTACAACAACAAATATGTAAAATAAGAAATGAGATATAACTATAGATATGTAAAACTCTCTTAAAATTATATGGTAACACCAAACACTATTAAATTGTCAAAATTCACTGATTTTCTGGGAAAATACAAATGGCTAACATTCACTCTGCAAGAAATTGGGGGGGAAAGTTAATTCCAAAACATTTTTAAATCAAAACTTTTTTAAAAAAACATTTTTTTGCACGTCTTAATATGCACTTCATATATACAACTTCAGCGCAGAAAAATAATGGAAAACTTTTAAATTCCTTTCACAGGAAATGTAGCCATAAAACCTAATAAATATAGCATGGGAAAAATTATAAATTGATATTACTTTTGAGTATAAATGTAAATTCATAACTAGATTTTTAGAAAATGGAATCTCTCAAACAATAAAAATTATGAAGTGTTTGAACATTGCCAACTGATAAGATAGCTGCCACAATTTCATGTGGCAGGAGATATGAGACTTTGGGGTCAGATACAAAGGATTTTATGACTTATAGCACAGGAAGCAGCCTGCGCATCAGTGCCCCCTTCTCAGGGGTGTGATGCAATATGGGCCCAGGTAGATGCCTGTGTGTTCAGTGTGTTGCATTTTAGGAAAGGAACTCTGAGTTTTGGAGACGCGATTCTTCAGAAATAGGCAGCAAGTATCTGGCCATTGCCCCAAAGGGAGGCATTATCTTTATTACAGTAAGCATGCCTGCTGTTTGGTTCAGAGGGGAGACACTATATCTTCAAGGCTATAAGCAAACCTGCCCTTTGTTCTGTAGGGAATGACCATCTCTATTCTTGAAAAGATACTTCAAAACAAAGGGCAGTCAGAGGCTCTGCTTACAGGATATATAAGAATGTGAGAGTCCCAGGGAGAATTGCCTCCCAACACATCATTAAGTGGCATTATTCTCATGCAAGGATAGTTCAATGTTTGAAAATGTAAGTAGGGAAAAGAAAAACAATATAATAAAATTCAACATCTAGTCTAGGTTGTTAAAAAGGAAACATTTTTATAAAGAGAAATATTATATCCTTAAATGTCTAATTTAAATTGATCAATTAGAATATATTTAAGTCTATTAAATGTGTACCATAAAATAACAAGTGACATCATAATTTACAATGAAATCCTACAGACATTCTCACTAAAAATTAGAAACAAAATAAAAATGTTCATTATGACTGCTTTTATTTAACATTATTCTAGAAGTTGTAGTTAATGAAATAAAAAATGAAACAATTATGTGAAAAATAATCATTATTTTAAATGGCATAGTTATACATAGACTACTCAAGAGGATGGAAGGAAAATATTTAAAAATAATTAGTTCAATAAAGAAGCCACACAAAAATGAATATTTGTTTAATGCCTATATACCACAATAATTTATTTTAAATAATGTTAAATCATAATCACTATTTCTATTATTTTATTCCCAACAGTCTCAAAAAGTTTAAATAGTATAAACAACCTAAACCAAAAAAGAATGCCACCTATATGAAGATAAAGTCAATATTTTTGAGACACTCAAAACAGAATAAAAAAAGAGTAAATTAGATGTTCTTAGATAAAAAATAAATTTTATAAAGATATTAATTTTTTTCAAGTTGAGTGGCAAAAATAAGTATATTCTAATTAAGTTCCTAATAAGATTTTCGGACAGAGACTTGATAAAGTAGTTTTTAAATGTATATGGAAGAACATCACCTGATGATAACAAATTTCTAAAAATAAGAGTAATGAGGAGGGACTTAATCCTTCTGAATATTAAAATATACTATAAAGCTTCAACAAGCAAACAAAAACAGGGTGAGATTATAAAAAATCAGCATATGGAAGAAACCAGAGACCAAAAACAAATATATGCATCATAAATAAGAGGAGAAACAACGGCACTGACTCAACTGTGATTTTTTAAACTTCGAAGACATTTAACAATTAATTGAAGTCAGAAAATTAAATTCTTAATATTAACTCTAGAAACCAAGAAGTCCCAGGAATTTAATTTCAAAGGCTTTAAGAAAAAAAAAAAAAAACCTCCTTGTAAAAGTTTCAACTGATTTCTTTTTTTCATTTGGAAAAATAAATTAAAAAACACCAACAATTTGAAGGGATCTCAGATATCAAATAATATCTGGATTGTGTTACACTTTTAAAATAAAACCATAGGAATTTAAAGTAAAATATAGGTGAAAATCTAGTGGAGTAGGCAAAGACAAAACACAAAAGCCAAGAGCAAAAAAGTTAAGATGAAATAAATCATAAAGGAAAATAAGAATAGATTTATGTACAAAAAAGTTCATGTATTATTTATGATACTAGAGGCCCAGTGCACGAAATTCATGCACGAGTCGGGGGGGGGGGGGGGGCCCCCAGCCCCTCGGGGGACATTCCTCTCACAATCCGGGACTGCTGGCTCCCGACTGCTTGCCTGCCTGCCTGATTGCCCCTAACCACACCCCTGCCAGCCTGATCGACGCCTAACTGCTCCTCTGCTGGCCGATTGCCCCCACCTGCCCTCCCCTGCAGGCCTAGTCACCCCCAACTGACCTCCCCTGCAGGCCTGGTCCTCCCCAACTGCCCTCCCTTTCAGGTCTTGTCCCTCCCAACTGCTCTCCCCCACTGGCCTGATTGCCCACAACTGCCCTCCCTTGCTGGCCATCTTGTGGTAGTCGTCTTGTGTCCACATGGGGGTGGCCATCTTGTGTGTTGGAGTGATGGTCAATTTGCATATTACCTCTTTATTATATAAGATGGAGTAAATGAAAGGCAGTAGGTTAGAATGAGAGTTTAATGAGAAAATGCACCCTGAGACAGAGTAAATACTAAATAAATGTTAACTATAGTAACATTGGGTTGGGCAGAGGAGTATAATTAATTACACATGTTCTTTTGACTCACTGTCTCTCTCCATCTGGGTTACAAACCAGGTGGAGAGATAAGAATTCAGCTGATGAGTCCCTATATATAATCCTAATGGTTATTAAACCAGATTAGAAAAACAGCTCAACTTGTGGCCACAAGCATACTACTACTTCAGAATTAAACAACCCCAATTTACTAGTCCTTCAACTGTGGTCAAAATCAGAGCCAAAAAGTCAGTCTTATGTGGAAAACAAGAGAAACAAAAGGACACCATCCTGGACACTAACAGCTCTAAGAAGGGAGAGGCAGAACCTGGAAGCCTCAGAACTTCACAGGATGTTGGTGAGGAATGACCAAGCTGATACCTTCATGTCACCTGCCAGAGGAATAACTTGACCTTGACATCCAAAGGTGACAAGCAAGTGTTCTGCTTCTATGTCTCCTTCCTGGTCAGTGGAGGGGAGGCCCTCCCAGCCCCACCCCCACCATGGAAACAAGAGGTGAGAGATAGCTTTCCCCATTCCACCCCATCTTATTATTTGGGAACAATTTAATCTGAAGCAATTGCAATAGAATATTTCACAGCCATTCAAAAGTATATATATATATATATATAATATATATATATGTGTATATATATATATATATATATATAGAGAGAGAGAGAGAGAGAGAGAGAGAGAGACTTTCTTGACATTGAAAAATTGTCACAATATAATGTTGAGGAGGTGGGAAAGTAGAGTACCATTGTTATTCATATTTACCGAGGAAAATTCTGTAATAGTACACTAAAACATTAAATATTGGTTATTTGGGGCAGTGGACTTATGGTTAATCTTAATTTCTTATAGTTCACTGTAATTTTGAAACTTTCTACAATTTTTTATTACATTCCTATACAGAAATATGACTGGTTATACAACTTCTTAAGATAGTTTCCATCTCTCAAACTAACAGGATCCTAATTTAAAAGGCTTGAAAGTACATGGTTTACTTCTTGGCACTGGGATATTAGAAACAGGTCAGGAAAGAGGGGCATTTTTCCTTGTTTCTATAGGCACATTTGCATTTTTTTACAAGCATGCATTACTTTTGAAATTAAAATATAATCTATTAAAATTTGCATTTTTTAAAGTATTTTTAAAAACTCTTCTACATTGAGAGAGGAGAAATAAAGCAAAGCTAAATATATATATACACACACATTAAAGTTTATGGTTGAACTTGAGTATACTACCACCTAGAAGCTGGGTATTTATATCCAGGCTCTGTTTCTGTGAGGTTCAAGGGCAACAAACGGGCATTATAAATATTAATAAAAACTTCAAAAGCTAAACCACATTTTTATAGAGTTGGGAGCATAAACTGAAAGAATTAATTTCAGAGGGAAAAAAGGTGGTGTTTTTCTATGGTTGCTTTGTTTTGCTTTTGCTGAGAAACCCAGCAGTTCCAATTCTTTAACAAAAAGGAAAACTGTATAGCTTGATGTTTTGAAAAGTTGCTTGAGTGTGTACAAGGCCACAGGCAAACATACAGAGGGTCAAGAATATTGTTTTCAAAGTAGAATTTATATCTAAATGTCTGTTTACTGATCTAACCCCCAGGCCCTCCAGAAGTTGGCTCACCTATTAGGTGACACATGAATGTTTGTACATATGTGTTTTCTAAAACATGACCCCAAATCTGAAGACTGTGAAGGGCAAAAGCTGCATAACTGGACTCTTAAAAATAAAAGCCAAGTTGAATGAGCAGAAAGGATGGGGCTTTGAATATGTGGCGACTGTATGGTGGATTCATGGGGGCAATGATTAGAGGGGACAACCCTGAGATCCTGCCTTTCAGCCAGACCACACAACCTTTATAGGCCCGAGAGCTGCTGCATTCACGACTGTTCTCTTTACATTGTGCCTTTCACACCAAGAATTAGAAGGACTTTGTAGACATTCTCGCATTTATCTTCACGGTACCCCCTGGGAAGCAAGTTGGAGCAAATGTTATCTTCCTTTTACAGGCTGGGGAACCAAAGCAGGTAAACAGGTCTTTTGTGTCCCCAGTGAAACAGGAGTCACAAAAGGGAGGGCTCCATGTTCTGGCCACTCAGAAGGAGCCAGGCTAGCACACATTCAGGGTTGAACTTCGCCTTCCAGTTCAAGAGGAATCTTGTTGATGATTACATAGAGCACTGACGTCAGTAGGCAAATGGCTAAATGTATGAAATAAACAACTCGAGAAAGTTCCCATCACAGGCACAGAAAGGAGGACTCGAGCACTCAATGCTGGAAATTCCCCTGCAAAGAGCCCTTTCTTTAAGTTATGGCTTTACAATCTCAACAGCCCCCTACAAGTGTAAACACCTTTATAGGCACACCACATTTAATGGCTTCCAGACAATAGCATTGCAATTTTAATTAATTTATTAAATTTGTCTCTAATGACATTGTAGTGACATCCTGAGTCTCAAAGGAACTGGACACAGGACAAATACATTCTGATAGAAGGGTTTCTCAGCCTCAAGTCCTTTTGAAAAGACATTTTATATTAATTAATTTAATTAATAAACTAGAAAAATAGGTCGAGATCATTTCTGATGGAAGCAGAAAAATGTAATCAGAGGCCACACTCCTGGTTCAAGTCCTGCCTGGCCTTTCATAGGCCACTCGTCAGCAGGCGAGTCAACCTCACCAAGCCTCCATTTTCCCTCTGTTCTGTGAGAACAATCATGTAGTATCTTGTTTTGGATTCCGCTGAGGGCAAACTTTGAGTCAAAGGTAGGAAGCACCTTTGGATGGTAATGGCAGGGCACACTGAGAGGGGCTGAGGAAGTGAGATGGGAGGAAGTGGCTTCAATGTGAGGTCACCACTGTAGTCAACAGCTCGCAATCCCTTTGAGGACCTTTGGGGAGACTGTGGGGATCTGCTCAGAATTGTCCTGCTCAAAGCAGAGGAAGTTGGGAAATTTATGCAAGAACTCCTATCCCTCCAATGTTGAGGGGCACTCCTGGGCCAGGGACTCTCAGATACTTCCAGGTGAGCTCATTATGGAGCTGAGCATCTTCCCATGAGGTCAGAGCACACCTCAGGCAGAGGGACACGGCTGTCATAGAGGACACCAGCCTGCTTGCAGGAGACCTTCTGGGGTAGGCCAAGGAGATAGAGAATACGAACAGTATCTGCTACATATGTAGCCACTTCATATAGTCGCTAAGGAAAGTCATGGGAGATAATGTGAATACAATGCCTAGCATAATGGCAGGCATGTAAAACAGAACCAATAAATGGCAATTGTCATGACTGTTATGATTACCAGTTTTGTTTGTTTTTGTTAATCCTTACCCAAGGATATTTCCCCGTTGATTTTTAGAGAGTGGTAGGGGGGAGGAGGGAGAGAGAGAAAGAGAGAGAGAAATATCAATTGGTTGCCTCCCATACACATCCCAACCCCAACTAAAGCCAGGGATCTAACCACTGAGTATACTGGCCATGGTACAATTTTTTGTTTGTGTGTGTGTTTTTAATTAAAGTAAACCTAGGCACTGTGTTGGCAGAGGGCTCAGGGGCCAGGAGATAGTCAGAATCTCTGGATAGGTCTGGGAAGCCTAAAAATTGAGGAGTGAAAATAGTACAAATGTGAGGATGTAAAAGGTCACCGTTGTGACCTTCAGAGTTCTGCCTGGTGAATCCTGGGAAGAACAGGTGGGTCAACTTTGCCAGATCTGTAAAGAGACCCTGGAGAAGAGAAGGAAGGTACAATACTCCCTACCAGCCTCCCAACGTAGAAGCACACCCCTCAGTGGAAAATCCCAAACCCTCCCTAGGACAAGAACTGTCTGGCGGCCGGAGAAGCTGCAGTAAATACTTCTGGTTTCATCTGGGCTGCATGACAGCTTCTCTGAAGTTAAGCTTCAAGTGGAGGCCCAATTCAACAGGCAGGAAGACCTCACAAATCCCCTGCCTGCCAAGGAAAACACTGGCCTCGGAGAAGAGAACTGACACCTTTTGCCAAGGAGCCGAGCCTGTCAGTCAGGGGCTGCAGGATGACTCTCTGTGAGCTGAGGTGGAGCATAATGGAGCCAGGTGGACTCCTGCGGACAGGCACAGTGGCTGCGCCAGCTGCATACATCACAATTCCCTTTGAGCAGCGCTGTGCTTTTACCACCCTCGTATATGGAACACGGCTTACAAAAGGAAACGGTGTTGTTTAGCAGGTGGCAAATCATTTCCGTGGTGCTATTTTTCTGTTTACTCAAACAAATATAAAGATGCTTTTATTTTCCACAAAGAATTGTTATTGCTATTTGAGTCTATGTTGCTTCAAAAACAAACATCTTACTTTTAGTATCAGAGCCCAGCATTCCATTCCTTAAAGAAGTGATCTTCTTTAGTAGGCTGGTGGGAAATTTGTAGAATATTGAAAAGATAAGACAAATTCCAGCATAAACAACATGGAAATTTTTTGTTTCTGAATTCTAATAACTATGATGGTCCCTATAATAAGATGGACATTAAATGGCCAAAACATGAAGGATTGACCTGCAGGACAAGCCCAGGGTGGTCCAACCCTCCCTACACCCGCAACTGATCTTACAAGACTCTTCTCGGAGTTGTCCATCTCTCTCTCTCTGCCAACACCGAGCCTTATCTTCCTCTACAAGCCCACTTTTGCTTCCAGCTGTGTTTTGGAGAAGTTATTCCCTCTCTGATGAGCTGGTGCTTGCTGGGACCTGGACCAGCTCTCAAGCTACAATAAGTGTCATGCAAAAATTACTGGATTCACTTGTGATTTCCTTTTACTACCCCACGAGTCTGCCCCAACTCCTGCAGGGAGCCGTATACACCCACTGTCTGCTTCATCGCCTGGCTAAATCTCTCTAGGATTCTAGCCTGATTTTGTTTTTATCCTTCCAATTTATGAAACTGATGCTCACTCATATAATAAATTCAGATAAATAAAGATGCCCTCATTATAGGCCAGTTTATCTCTCTTCTGTCTTTTGTGTCTGAGTCAATATTATCGTCATAATCCTCAAAACAAGTGACAATTCATGAGAGCTTATATGTATTATCCTGTGTCATTCTCAAAACACAATGAGAGAGATAACACGTTTCCTCATTCACGAAGGAGGAATCTGAAGCTTGGAAAGATTAAAAACTTGCCCGAACTATTGTGCGGGCAATAGTTCTGCCTCCATACCCTGTTCTAGATTGCCATGTTCTTCTTTTTCATCTTATCAGGCTGTGGGCTCCTGGGGGACCACCTACCACAGTGCCACATGCAAATTAGTTTTCTATCAATAGAGGCTGCAAGTAGAATATCTTCCACGTGTGGTGCATCATACCTGCTGAAGCTCCTTCCATAAGAATTCTCTCAAATGGCAACAATCACTATAGGGGTCGGCAGGCAAAACTCTGCCTTCTCTGCTTCAAAAAGAAAACTTGAACTTTGACATTTTTTAGCTACAAGAACAGCCAGTAACTACCTCTGCTTTAGTTTCATTCTTTGTTTCCTAGCCCTTCAGGATGCATATTTCCACCACACATTGTGTCCACCTTTTCCCCTCGTTTACCTCTATTGAAACAGCATGCTGTTTCCTCTAAGAAAAACTCCCCCTTGAGGGGAGTTACACGCATGGATCAATGGAGGGATAAATATCCCACGGTTGAAATCTAGTTAGAACCTCCTCATCTGCAGAATTTATAACTCACCATCAAGAATGTTCCCTATGCATTTAACTGGGGCATAATCAAGGCTTTCAATGGAGGGCAGAAAAGGAAAATCACAGAAAATCAATTCAAGATTTTTCAGGTGTGGAATGGAGATAAAGGAAATGTTCTCTCAACTATTTTGTGGGCAGGGAGATATGATAATTTTTTTTCCTCTTAAAGGCCAAGATGTTTTCTCAGTTCACAGTGTGACCTTGCTGTGTCATTCCAGGGTCTGATCCGCTTTCCCAGAGCAATTCTGAGAATCACACATGGGCAAGGAGCTGGATGCTCAGCACTGAATGTCTCAGATCACCGTCGCAATGCTGCCACTCATTAGCACTATTACCTAGAGCAAGTTCTTTAATAATCTTTCTAGGTCCATTTTCCCCATCTTTAAAATGGAGATAATAAATCTACCTCAGAAGAGTGTTGTAAGGATTAAATAAGCATTCAAAGCACTCAAAGTACCTGGCAGAAAGCCCCTAACTAACTAGAGCTGCTAATATACACTATCCTTTTTAAAAATCACCTTAATGTCCCATTTTGTTCAGGAGATTTAAGTATTCTGCAATCTAGTCATAATAAATATCAATACAGATGGTAAGTTAGCAGTCAGGGTAAATAATACTCTGGGACATAATAAAAGACACCCTAATCTCAGTGTCTTAGCACAATCAAGTTTGTTTTATCACTGATGACGAGTCCAAGGTGAGTGCCACGGGCTGGCAAGAACCTCTCTCCTCCAAGTGGTAACTCAGGGATCCAGGAATCTACTGTCAAGGAGCTTCTCCCATCTCTCTTGTGTCTTCCAGCTGTTGGTTTCTGGCCACCAGGTGGAACAGAGACTGATTAGAAGTCCATATGAAATGTTTTATGGCCACCACAGCCCAGTGTTTAGTTCTCAGTCACATTAGGTCATCTAGACACACGGGGCTGGGAAATGCTGTTGAGCTGTAGGCCCAGGGCAAAAAAGAGGACCAGATATAGGTGAACATTGCCAGAGGGATGGACAGGGGTATCATTTCACTTCTAATTTTGATACAAGTAGGACAAATACTTTGGAGACCTGGCCCAGTAGAGATCATACAGTCACTTTTATTAAAAAAAAAACAAAAAACAACAACAACAAAAAAAAACACATTTAAACAGAAAAAAGACTGTGGTGACTAGAAACAAAATGGTGAAGGAGACAGAAGTTGGATTTACTTCTCTTTCCTCTCCTCCCCCTCTTTCTCTGTCCTCTGGCCTCCCAGACCACCAGCATAGAGCCCCTAAGCAGGTCTGTCCCTCATAGAACTGCTTCATATTTCAGACAATGATCTCCATTAAAATATGCCTTATTTCCTCAGAGCCATATTGTCTGATGGATGACAGCTAATTAATCTGATAAAGTAATTCATGCAGCTAGAATAATGGTTATTGTGGGAACTGTGTTATTAAGCCCAAGTAACCTGTATTTTTAATAGGTTCCTTCTAGAGACAATACCTTAACCCAAATAAATTGTCCAATGGTAAGAATTGTTTCAAACCCAAGTCTCCCTCATTAAGGCCAGCTCAAAGAGGATGCACACATTCAGGTGCAGTAGGAGCAGTTCTGAGTAAACATTGTGTTTCCTCTTACTTAAAGTTTTGATTGGGGTGATAAATTATATATTAGTGAAACATTTTAATATTGTATTGAATCATTTAGTCAGAAAGAGTTCTTAGTAAATCACTACATATTTAGGAAAGAATATTATGTAGCTACACAAGATTCCTGATGTCATTTGCTCCCCTTCCTAAATATGGAAATGCAGTTCCACGGGAGAGTAGTAAAATGCAGTGACTCCATAGGTCAGAGTAATCATGGTAATTGTGTTCGCGAATTAAAATCCCTCATTGACTATTAATTGGGAAGAAAGACATTCTTTCTGAATTCAGGGTGTTGTGGGATTTTTGTTTTGTTTTGGTTTGTGGGTGTCTTAAAAAGTAAAGGTTTTTGTGGTGAATGTCAAAGAAGCAACCCAGGCCCCTTCAGCATGAATTGTTTCCTTGTGAGCAGGTTCGTAAATGAGCAATTTCTGGCTTTCACATCCTGAGTGTAAAGACCAG
>NW_006288633.1:1538032-1563273 GCF_000327345.1 Myotis davidii
TGCCAGCTCATTCATGGTGTGAGGGCTGCCCTCGAGGTCTGCTGACACTCTAGGACAGTGATGGCGAACCTTTTGAGCTCGGCATGTCCGCATTTTGAAAAACCCTAACTTAACTCTGGGGCCGTGTCACATATAGAAATTTTTTGATCTTTGCAACCATAGTAAAATAAAGATTTATATTTTTGATATTTATTTTATGTATTTAAATGCCATTTAACAAAGAAAAATCAACCAAAAAAATGAGTTTGTGTGTCACCTCTGACACGCGTGTCACAGGTTCGCCATCACTGCTCTTGGAGCAAGAGAAAAAGCAAGTTCCTGCAACTGGGGTGGCTGTAACAGAGCCCCCTTCCCTGGGAGTGTGGAAGAACCCCGAATCCTGAGGGCTGCCCCTGAGCGTGGCTCTCGCATTCAAGGCCTTTTCCCTTCTTGGTATTTCTTCAACCCCACTGGAGTGGTGAACTCCTCAGGTGCCCGGTGAGCTAGGCATAACCACCCTCCTGGTACAGATTGAGAAGAAGGGAAGTGGAGAAAGAAACAAGTTTCCACTATCATACCTGGAATTACTGCTCGTGGGGAACTACTGTTCCATCTCTCTCCCAAGCTGCCTCCTCTTCCCAGAGCCTTTATTTGAGTTGCACTCAGCAGGCAGCAGAAGGAAAACTCATTCCCACAACAGTGTTAATGAAGAAGGTACACACATTCAGGTAAATCTGAGTTCAAAGCTGGCCTGGCCCTGCACCAGCCATGTGACTTTGCAGAGTCCCCTGTGGTCTCTGAGTCTTGGTAGCCTCCTCCTGGATCAGGGATCACAGGAACCACCTGGGGTAATTGTGAAGATCACGTGAGCTGACATGTGTGACATGCCCAGCACCTGGAAAGCACTGACACCAAGGACCGTTAATAATGGTGATGATACTTTAAATGTTTTAAGTTTATGAGACCACTCCTGTATATAGTGCCCTCGTCTGGGGCTTGACTACAAGAAATAGGATATATCTCTGCCCTTGGGTTTAAAAATACAGTTGGAAAGACAGGTTTATGTGCAATAGCCAAAGAGTATATTTTTAGTGCTAAATGAATAGAATACATAAAATTCATACAATCAGAAACAAAAGCAATAATAAGTAGGAAGAGTTAGGGCAATTAAGCTGTCTTTGGAAGAGAGTCTGGGACAGACATCAGAGGAGAAGAATAGGAAAGTGTGCTAGGGATAGCGCCCTGAACAGCAACAGCAGGGCTTATGCACTTAATGAAAACTCTAAGTTAACCCAAAGGATTGGTTCTTTAATGGCAGGTTCCAGACAAGTAAAATGATACTTAGAGTGCATTTTAATAGTTGCTTTCTGATGCCCCACAAATTGTTTTGCAAAGGTCTAGCTCCCTCCCTGAAAGTTCACCCTACCACATAAGATCAATTCATGTCACAAAGCCCTTTGAGGAAAGGTGGTGTGAGGGGTCAAATGACTTGGCTTGCTCTTCAAAGGCCCACATCATCCAGGTGAAGCTGGCGAGGGAACCATCATGGTGGCTGCACAGTGAAAACCACCCCCAGCAGGTGCTCGTTTCCTTCCATGGATGGAGGCCTGACAGGCGGGAAGGCTCTACAAAGGCAGTGTTTAGCCTTTTCTTCTGAGGGCCATGACCTGCTCCTGTCATTCCACAGAGTTTCCCAGTGGGCGAGGCACTACACGTGCCACAGTGTGCATGCGCTCACTCCTGCAGAAGGCATGTCTTGAGAAAGCAGTGCTTCTTAGACTTTAATGAGCTTACATTTCCCTGGAGCATCTTGTTAACATGCAGATTCTGGTTCTGTAGACCTGGGGTGAGGCCTGAGATTCTGTTTCTAACAGACTCCCGGGTGATGCCAAAGCTGCTGCCCCACAGACCACATTAAAGGATGCAATTGGCCCTGACTGGTTTGGCTCAGTGGATAGAACGTCGGCCTGCAGACTGAAGGTTCCCAGGTTCGATTCCAGTCAAGGGCATGTACCTTGGTTGCAGGCACATCCCCAGTAGGAGATGTGCAGGAGGCAGCTGAATCGATGTTTCTCTCTCATCGATGTTTCTAACTCTCTATCCGTCTCCCTTCCTCTCTCTAAAAAATCAATTAATATATATATATTTAAAAAGGTGCAATTGGAACTCTGGCCGGTGGCTCGATGGTTAGAGTGTTGGCCCACATACCTACAAAAGGGTCAATAGTTGTATCCCCCCGGCAATCAATGGAAAAAATATTGAGTGAATTAACAAAAAAAAAAAAAAAACAAAAAAAAAAGTGCAATTGGATAACTTCCAGGTAACTTAGGTGTCCTGTTCATGGGGAATTGTTGAGAAACCCTCCAATGACCTGGCGGCACCCCACATCCCTGAGGTGGAGTCTTGCTCAGATGCACTAGTGTGTAGGCACGCTACTCTGCATTCCCAAGGGAGGATTGGCATGACCAGGAGACATCCCTCCGGGGTCTGTTAACTTGTGACTAGAACACCTGAGGCTGTATGGATACCTCCTATTCCCAGACCACTTAGGTGTGGTCATGGACACCTCTGCCATTCCACAGAGCACTTTGTATGTCAACATCGGGAGAGCCTTTCATCACGCACACATCTAAAAACCAGGAGAGGCTCTCTCTGTGGAAACGTACTGCAGAAGGGCTGGGTAGTTCAGGGCCCAGTGAGAGAAGGCAAGAGAGACAACAGGAGCTCACAATCCCCTCACCTGGGGGTTTAAGTGCTGCTCTGAGCGCTGCTGTTTAGGAGTATGGGGGGAGGAGTGGGGGCCGGATGATCCTAAAGCCTGTGTGTAATCAGAACAGAGCTCTGGAAGTGACATGTGCCCATGCCGTGAAAGGCTCTGAGAGAGCAGTGTCTGGGTCTCCCCACTGACACAGTGACACACTGTCGGCACGGGTCACAGTTACCAAGGGCCCCCCAGTAACACTGCTTTTGTCCAGGACCCCCCTTCTATGCCCATAACTCTGAAACTACATGACATCTTAACCTTTATGAGAATTTCTTCAAGACAGCATTTAAAAACAGCCAAATCTTTCTTGACCTTTACATTTTTCCCCTTAAATTGATGTTACAATAATTTTTTTTAAGCGGTGGCATTTTTAAAGCTACTTCAAGGGAACTTCACTTTCCCTTACCCATCCTATTTGAGACCAATCATTAATCATGAAAGGAAGGCACCAAGGACTCAAACTCAGCTTTATTGTTTTCTTGTTTGTGACATTTTCTTTCTATCAGCCAGTGGGAAGTTCCTACCCTTTTCATTTATTATCTACAGGTTGTAGAATGTGTGTTCCAGGTTCCAGCCCTCTTCCATCACCTTCCACACCCTCCTCAGTCACAGCCCAGCCTCTGAGAGCTCCTTAATACTGGTGTTTAGAGAGAATGGCTTTTGGATATTATCTATAACTTTGCAAAATTTAAGTCCATTTTGTCTTGGGCAAAATGGGATTTTCTGTCGGCCAAGGGACAACTCAGCTGTCACAGCCTAATTTTTCTCCCATAAAGGCAACTCTTATAAAGCAAATATAAGATGATGGACCCATAATTTCATAGAGGTTTAGGTCATAAGTCACTGAGGACCTATAAGCCACTAGGCTTCAGGGCTTCAGTTCTTCAGGGCTATCGTCAGACAGTGTTAAGTAACAGCTGCACCTTCTAAGGGGTTGTTAACCTGGAATTCATGGATGTAAGCATGTGTGTAGAATTCAGATGGCCATGAACTTGAATGGGGGAAAATACAATTTTACTTTTACTAATGTCTACATGAAATTTATCATTTTATTCAATTATAAAATAGGCAAGAAGCTACCGTGGGATCAGTAGTGCCTTAACTGCGTCACCAGCACAAATCACAGAGGTGTTCATATCACATTACAATGGTTGTAGATAACTTGAAAATTTGCTTCTATTCACCACTAGTTGCTAATAGGGTGGTTATTATTCTGGCTGCTAGATCTTGTTGTTGAATGCATTAATAAAGAAATATATATAATGTATATATATTACAAATTTGTGTGTTTTTTATACTTTGATAATTATACTTCTCTGTAATTGGCTTCCTTTGTGATTCCTTTTTTTTATGTCATGCATTTTGAAGCATTATTCTCAGCAGTGTCCAAAGGCTTCTCCAAACGTGAACAGAGTTCATGGCACACACGAAAAATGGGAAAGAGCCCTCCTTTAGAGTCCTCAGTTTGTCTGGGTTCCTAACTGTTCATGTCATTCCGAATGCATGTAAAATTTTGAGTCTTTAAGGCCATTTCTTCTTTGCATTAGTAAATGTGTGATATTATCACAAATGATATCATAGTCATACACTCATTTTATCATTCATTTAATTAAAATATCCCTAATGACCTTTATTAAGCTTTCTGCCAAATATTGTGAAAAAATATCAAATAAATAAGACATTGATCCTGCCTCCAAAATCTTGGACTCAAATAAGAAGTTTATCATCATACAAATGCCTCATCAAATTATAAGTGTACTATGCTGTTATTACTGCCACTAGCAAGATCGACACCTAAGTAGCAAAGAACACACTACTGAGCCTTATGCCATGTGTCATCAAGAGACAGAAGTGTTGCGTCTTTTTCATCTTCTTCCAGAAATTGTGAGGACACTCATCCAATAGCTATTTATTAAGTACCAATTAGATGTGTTGGCAAGGGAGATAGATGATTCAAGATGACTCAAATTTCTGCCTTGAGTTTCCAAGTAAGGAATGCTACTTTTTAACAATAAATAGAATGTGTCTGCAGAGAGAGGGAAGACCAAGCTTATAGGGAAGGAAATTGTTGAGTTTTGGTCTTGGCGAGTATGAGGTTGTATTATTATAGTTGGATATATGGATCTAAAGCTTTTTAAAAAAAAGGTCTGGGTTCAAATTTTAAATACGGGAGCCATCAGTTGTATAGGTGGAAAGTCAAACCACTGGCAAGTTTGAGATTGCTATTTTAATATGAAAACGTGCATTCTTTGAGGTCTTTAAAGCAGCTAAAGACCATGACAGGAGTGTGGTGCCTAACCTCTTAGCCCAGTCCCTCCATGAAACAATGCAAAGCAACTCCAGGAATATGAAATCTCTATGCAAAATCATGCTTTCAGTATTACTTGAGTAGAATGCCAAAAGTGCTAAAAACCATTGCAAGTAAAAAGAGAAAAAGAATCAAATCCCATGCCCTTCTGTTCCTCTCTTCCCCTGCCACGAAGCTTTGCTACAAGGAAAGGCAGACCAATAAAAACTGCTCAGAAAACAGAGGACAGGCGCAGGCAAATAGACCTCAGGGAAACTTGGAGGGGACACCAGAAAGATTGAACAGTGTAGGACTTCGGGAAAGGGATTTTGAAGTATATACCTTTTAAAGGGTAGAGAGCTACTTAAAGGGCCAAACACAATTTTAAAGGATAGACAAAATTGAAATGAGCAACTATTATTTAAAGGGACAATCTTTCAAACACATTTTTATCTCTCTTCTGAGAGAGATAAAAAAAGAAAAAGAAAAAATAAAACAAGGGGAAAGTGTCCTTTAATAATTAGGTAATGAAGCAGAAAGGAAGAAAAATGTAGGCTCCTACAAGAAGAAAAATAAATCAACAAAATCAATGAACTCACAATTCCTCCCTCACCACCAGACCAAACAAAAACTTGCTAAAATACCTGAATTTTACTAGACCAATGGTTCCATTTAACTAGGAACCATGTAAAACATTTCAAGCCCTAACCAGTTTGGCTCAGTGGATAGAGTGTTGGCCTGCGGACTAAGGGGTCCCAGGTTCGATTCTGGTCAAGGGCATGTACTTGGTTGCAGGCACATTCCCAATAGGTGGTGTGCAGGAGGCAGCTGATCGATGAGACTAACTCTCTATCTGTAAAAAATCAATGAAAAATATATTTAAAACATTTCAACATCACAAAAATAAAAAGCAGAATAATGAAATAAAATTTTTTTAAAAAATATTGCAGAATGAATTTTCAGACAAATCAACTGAGGAAACACCCCCTCCTAAAAAAAAAACCCATGAAGCAGATGGAAACTTATACCCCATAATGAATTAAATTTATTCTAATAAACATTTGAGGATATGAAAAAACCACTTCAAATTAATTCAAATACTGAGAACACAAATGAACAGCAACAACAAAAAGGAGAAATGAAAGAATAGTTGATTGAATTCAGGAAAGAAATGGAAAAACAGATGATATAATCTCAGAAATAAAGACTAACTTACAAAGTGCCCAAGAAAAAACAGACTCAAATAAAAATGTTATAAGGGACGTTGAAGAAAGGCAAGAAAACAACCAAGAGAATGAAAATGACACAAAGTAAGACATAAAGTAGATCAGAGAAAAATAGTGGAAATTGAGGATAGCACAGAAGGGATAATATTTGTATTATTGGAGTCCTTAAAGAAAAAAAAAGAAAACAAATAAAACACAGCTACTCTTTAAAATTCTGATCTAAGAAATTTTTTCAAACATAAAAAAAGCTTTGGCCCTGACTGGTTTGGCTCAGTGGATAGAGCCTTGGCCCGAGGACTGAAGGGTCCCAGGTTTGATTCCAGTCAAGGGAACATGCCCAGATTGTGGGCTCAATCCCCAGATCGGGTGGCATGTAGGAGGCAGTCAATTGATGATTCTCTCTCATCATTGATGTTTCTATCTCTCTCTCTCCTTTCCCTTTAATAAAAAAAAATATATATTAAAAAATTAAAAAAGCTTTGAAAAGCTTACAAGGCACCTAGGAAATTTAACCTAAAATGATCAAAGCTGAGACATATGTTAGTGAAACTATAAGATTTCAAAGACAATATAAAATCCTCACAAACTCCTGGCAAAAAGAACAAATAATTTTTGTAATTTGTTTTTTGCAGAATTAATAATGGCAAAAGAGTTCAATTGGCATCAGAGTGTTTAAAGCCAACATACAAAGAAGGCAACAATGGAATGACACTTTTTAAAAGTTCAATAAAAGAAATTGTGAAAAAAAAGATTTTATAGTCAAGTTGTCCTTGATCATATCAATTAACAATTTGATATATGAAATAGCAATTTTCAATATATAACAACTTATAGAATTTTTTATCCATAAACTGTTCTTGAAGAATCTATTAAGTAATAGCTTTATCCAACCAAATCATGACTGGGAAAACTTTAATAAAAGGATTAGTATGAAGAATTGAAAAATATATAAATGTCCATATAATACTAAAACAAAAGTGGGGATGGTGCCAAAACCGGTTTGGCTCAGTGGATAGAGCGTCGGCCTGCGGACTGAAAGGTCCCAGGTTCGATTCCGGTCAAGGGCATGTACCTGGGTTGCGGGCACATCCCCAGTGGGAGATGTGCAGGAGGCAGCTGATCGATGTTTCTCTCTCATCGATGTTTCTAACTGTCTATCCCTCTCCCTTCCTCTCTGTAAAAAATCAATAAAATATATTTTAAAAAAAAAGTGGGGATGGTAATACTTCCATATAGCTGTTGTGTATTGTGACAAAGTATACATGTTGCAACTAAAAACATTTGAGAAAATTTAACACATATTCTTGGTAAAATGATGCTAGTATATAGGAATTGAAGTATATTTTCTCAACATGATGATTAATCTAAAGCCAGTATTTTATTTAATGGAGAAATGCTAGTTATTTCCACTAAGTTCAGGAACAAGACACAAGCATTCACTATCTCTGCTATTCTTAGAGATATTAGCCAAAGCAATAAGAAAGGAGAAACCAATTGGAGGGGTAAGAATGATTAAAGAAAAATGAAAACTATATTTGCAAGTGATATGATAATATATGTGGAAAACCCAAGAGAATCAATAACAAAACTAACTCAAACAATAAAAGAATTTATTAAAGTAGCAGTGTGTAAAATTAACATAAAAATTATTAGCCTTCATACAAACAAATAATAAGCAGTAGACATACTGATGTAGAAAAGCCCATTTACCATACAGCATCAAAATGTAGTAAATACTGCCATGGCTGGGTCACTCAGTTGGCTGGAGCATCATCCCATATGCCAAAAGGTTGCAGGTTCAATTCTCAGTCAGAGCACATACCTGGATTGTGGGTTTGATCCCCGGTGGGGGCACATATGGGGAAGCCATTGATGTATTTTTCTCTTTCTCTCCCTCTCCCTTCCCATCTCTTCAAAAATCAATAAAAATGTATCAATGAGGAATTCTTTTAAATGTATTAAATACTTATAAGCAAATTTAACAAGAAGTATGCAAACCTGCACAAAGAAAAATGTTAAACACTCTTGAAGGGCACTAAAAAGGCTGAATAAATGAATAGGCATCCCATATTCTTGGATAGAATTATAGCATTATAAAAATATCAGTTTTCCCTAGATTAATTTATAAACTTAATACTGTTATCATGAAGGACAAGGAAAGAGGAATTGTCACAAATTGAGGGTGAAAAGCAATGTGGGGTACTGGAAAGGACCCTCGAATTAGAAAATGATATTTGCAGAAAAATTAATGAATTTCTAATAAGTCTGCAGTTTGGTTAATAACACTGTACTAACATTCATTTCCTGTTCTTAATCATCATAATATGGTGATGAGAGATGTTAATGTAAGTGGAAACAGTGAAAAACTATACAGGAACACTTTATGGTATTCTTGCAACATTTTGTACATCTAAAATTAATTCAAAATGTTGTTTTAATGCCACTAATTAATTAACTAGCTAAATAGATCTCCTAACTCCTACTAAGGGTTTTCTATAAATTTCTGCCTTTCCACAACTCTCCTTTAAAAGTTTCAAAACATTTCTAAAATCACATACCACTCACAGAGATCAGAAGGGCAGGTGGCCAAATTAGTGAGGAAGAGGAGAGAGCAAGAAGGGGCACCAGAGAAAATGAAGCATCTGAGGGAGAAATTTTTAAATGACCTCTTTTATGTTGCTAAATTTATTCATAACCTAGAATGGGTGACAACCATCACAAGGACACAAAACTCATCAGGTAAATTCAAGGACTTAAAAAAAAAAAGCCACCTAACCACCTCCTGTCCAAAACATTCAAGCTTAACCTTTCTCCCGAAAATGCAATCTGCTCCATACACCCTCTGCCCGCATACCAGGCTCTGAGACCTAGATTGTCACACGAGCAGAACCATCACCTTGTCCTAATTCAATAGGTTCGTGTTACATTATCAGCTTGAGATCCTAGGGGTATGTGGAGATGTGCCTATTTATTGCTGAAAGAGTTCACACACAATTTATGTCCTTCACATAACTTTGTCCTTAATAACTACCTTTGGAATCTATTTCAATTGTGGCTTTCCAACAATCACAGGAGGCAGTGACTATTGTTTCTTCATATTAGAAGTAAAAGAAATGAGAAAGCTCTAAGAAAAACAATTAATTGAGGTGCTCACAATTTAAAAATTGTAAAAAAGATAGCACCTAATTTAATATCTTCAGCCACTGCTCCCTATTTTGGTCTAGCAGACTGAGCTGCTCTGTGCACATGGATCTAGTGATCACCGATAATCCAGCTGGCCCAGCTGGCCCATTCACACTTGGCACTGCTGAGCTCTTTACACTTTTTGAAGCCCTCTTCAGATATTTTATTTAATTTGACCATCAAAACATTGTAACATCAATAGGATAGATACTTCCTTTTACTAATCATGCATTGGTCTGAATGTTTTGTGTCCTCCCTCAATTGATATGTTGAAATGTCAAGTGATGGAGATGGGCCTTAGGGGATGATTCAGTCATAAGGGCAGGAGCCTTATGAATGGGATTAGTGCCCTAAGGAAAGAGGCTCCAGAGAGCTCCTTCCCTCCCTTCTGTCAGATGAGGACCCAGCCAGAGGTGAGAAGCCTATGTCCCAAAGGAGAGCCTTCACACAACCACACTCGCACCCAGATCTCAGGCTTCCAGCTCCAGAACTATAAGGAACACCTTTTTGTTGTTTATAAACTACCAAGTTTGTGGTATTTTTTATAGCCACTTGAATGGACCAAGATGAACAATAACACTGTACCATTCAGTAACACTTCAAACTGTATAAAGCCCCTTTCTTTGCATTACCTTATTTAGGTCCCACTAAGGAAGAATATGAGGTAATATTATCCCCACTTTACAGCTAACTGAAGCTCAGAGATGGATAGATCCAAAGTCACTCAGGTAGTGAGAGGAGACGTAGGACTTGAGAGCAATCTTCTGAGTCATAATCCAGTAATCTTCTGCCACTGTGCCACAACTGTGTTCCAACATGAAGAGAAATTAAGAGTTTCTGACTAGGACTCCAAAAAGAAGTCCACGTGTGACTTTGTACTGAGGGGTCATTTTGCTTAGCTACTTTAGCTATCCCAGTGGGGCCAGGTGGAAATAGAGCAGGGTCACGAGTCTCACAAGTAAGAGCAGCACCAGCTCAGGCATAGGGCTAGGGCTCAAACAGCTCTCTGTATGGATATCTGTGGTTCACTTGGGAACCAGTCCAGGGATGTTAGGGGCACCAGATAGGATGTAGGTTAATTCATTAGTTAAAAGCTCAGAAGGAATCATTAGGTATTTGAGGTAGGAGACAATTAGGCTTAGGGTGGCTCCTATTATATACTAGAGGCCCGGTGCACAAAATTCGTGCACAGGTAGGGTCCCTAGGCCTGGTTGGCAATCAGGGCCAGTCTGTGGGGTGACCAGCAGGACCATCAAGGAGGCTGGGGAGGAGCCACTGGCACCCACCTTAGCTGGCCTGGCGCTGCCTGCTCGCTGGCCCTGTTCCCCACTGCTGCCACTGGTTGGGGCCTGCGGCCTGGGGGCAGCTCCTGGGTTGAGCCTCTGCCCCCTGGTAGTCAGTGTGTGTCATAGTGACTGGTCGTTCTGCTGTTCGGTCGACTTGTATATTAGGCTTTTATTATATAGTGTGTGTGTGTGTGTGTGTGTGTGTGTGTGCTTGTTTTTTGTTTTTTACTGCTTTACTTCTTTTGAAACTATATATTAAGGTAAGGTGTTCACCCTGCATGACCCAGGAGAACTGGGTTTTATAAATAACAGAGCTCTAGAACCATACTTAACCCTTCAGCATGCTGCTGGGTCCCATGATGTTCCAGAGCCTGGCCCTGGGTTTATAAGTGGGGAAAAAAAACAAGAAAGGCATGAGCAAGAAAGGGCAGTGGGAGTGAGCGGGTGTCCAGAGAATCCTGTCCCTTCTGGTTCCTGGCTATGCTGAGGACAGTGCCCAGGAGAAAATTCAAGCCACCCCGCCACGGCCCCATAGCTCCGTTGGACAAAGCTCACTACATCTGGCAGCTGTCACTTTACTTATATCACCACCAGGAACACGATCGATTCTGTCTAGCAGCCTGGACTCCAGGAGCCACACCAGGTGTTGCTGACACATGCAGGGAGCGCTCCTCCCGTCCATCCGGCCTGTGCGAGCCTTTCCAGGCCTTATCCCCCAGGGCTGCAGGGATGTGCTGGGCCTCTGTTTGTTTTTATGCGGCTGTATTTGGGGGCAGCCTTCATGTGTGCTAAGCGGCATTGTGATTAATAGTGGACTATGGAACTGCACCGAGTCCCGGTGTGTTGAAGGTCACAAGGAAGAGACCAAAACCAGTAAACTCGGGGATGTTTGGTCCTGAACTTGTAAATTCAAGCAATCCCGTGGTTATGAAATGGGAAGTTTGTGGGGGAAAAACAAATGCTTTGGTTATTACAGTGTTACTACATTCATAAAATATATTTCATTGGGGGGGAGTTTACACAGGGGGTAATGAGATTTTTGCTTTATACATTATTTATAACCGCTTAATCCAGGTACTGTGGGTTATTTTTTTATTCCTTCGTTTTCACAGCTACAAAACACTTCGGTATTTCTAATTTATTTCTGCTTACAATACAGATGTTCTCAATTGTGTTTCTAACTACATTTCAACCGTTATGATCGCGTTTATTTGTTTGTGTCAGCACACAAGCAGGGCCGAATGTGCAGTACACAATAGTGAGGCTTCCAGAAGCCTGTACACAGGCCCGCGTGCTCTAGTTCACAGCAAATTAAAGCACGTGCCCTGGCACCGCCTTTACCGCCGGTGGCTTTCATCCTCGGTGGTTCCCCTGGAGCTGGGTGAGCAGAGCGACAGCCCTCTCCCGGTGCAGAAAGTTTGCACGCCTTAAATCAGCACTTTTCAAGATGCCCATTTGGAAGCAACATTTGGAGAACATTTGGGTTATGTCCTCTAACTGAATTTCCAAGCTGTTGGTAACGGACTACAGAAAACGCAGGCGGCACTGAATCCTAAGAAAGCAAGAGTGTCAGAGCCTTGAAGGTCATGTGTAAATATTGACATTTTAATTTTATTAGCATACCAGAGTGGAGCCCTCCGGTTGCTTATCTTGCCATAAAAACCCACCCATTTGCACCACCCCACAGACTAGGGGGGAAGGGGGGGTGATCTGTGAGCAGTCATGGGTGCTTTTCCCTGTCTTTACTAACAAGGCTGAGTTTTGTTTGTGCAAAATCTGAGTCAGAGGGGCGTTCCTCCCCTCTCATCTCCACCACGGACTGATGCACCTGATTAGATAACAGAAATCTGTGGGCTGCATGTTCATGTACAGACACGAAAGCTAAGATGCAAACACATTCAGGGAAAACAGCCTCCCACTCACTCACAGAGTCAAGTCAGGTATCTCAAACGGATGTTATTTGGGGAACCAATAACTGGCTAATTTGGCCACCAAACTCTTCTGTGTACCCTCAGAAGTAGCCTGTGAGAGACATGCGAGCATGTCCTCAGACTCTGTGTCCTTGTCACAAACCAGGAATCCACCTGCATGGCTTGATTTAATCAGGGCCACATTATGAAGGTGAGTTGCAAGTGACAGCCCAATCTCCCCACCAAGGGCAGTAGTTAGGGCCCCCCTGCACTTAACATGCTCACCATTGAATGTTGACCTGAAAAGGGCATTACTTTCTTGTACCAAAGCAAAGATCCCCACTTATTCGGAACAGCCTGGCAGCTTGGTAACACGCTAGAATCATTTCCCTCCTGGGGTTCAGTGCATGGAAATGCAGGTCCAGCCAAAACAAGGGGCCAGTGAATGAAACATGGAGGAACCAGGGCCACTTCACATGGTCTCTGGCCTTAAAGGTTTTTTCTAAGTGAAAAGGAGGAAACTGAACACTGGAACAAAATGATCTTTTAATGCTCTATAACTCAAGTTCTCTGACGTACCTCAAAAAGGGGGAAATGGTATAAAAGACAGACACCATTTTCTGCCTTTTTCCTTTGAGTTTTTAAAAGTGCTCCTCAAACATAAATGAACTCGCCCAAATAAATGTCATGATTTACAACTCACACTAGAGTTGCAAAGCTCATCACCCTTCTCTACTCTAGCTCTAAAAATCTTGACTAGTGCAACTATTGAAACAGTGCAATAGATTAAAGCAACTCTCAAACATGCGATATTTTTGTTCTGAAGAAGTACTGCGTGGGCAGAGTCAGCCCATTCAAAATTCCCTCATGGGCAAATTGTGTGCCCAGCGGCCTCCCCTCCTCTCTCTGTGCTTTCCTCTGACTCCTTAGCAACCTCCCCTTCATTTCACTGGGCAACTTCAAGGTTCTTCCAGCTCCGCTAGTCCCTTTGGCCCTTGAAAAACAAAGCCAATAACTACCTTAGTATATTTGCCTGTGTGGATTAGGTTTGTGTTTTGCCCAAACCAAGAGAATTTCAATTTTAAAGAAAAAAAAAGAAAGTCAAAGGAATGAATTTTTAGAGGTAGAATGTCAGACACTTAAATAAAATATAATTTGGGGTAGGAAAAAGAATTCGCAGCATCTGTAAAGTAGATAAGCCAGTTAAGTCAGTACCTTCAGGCAGACCTGGTAAGTTTCAGGACGGGGCACGCCCCCAAGCCCCCACACACACATCCCCACTGTGAATTTTTAGCATAGTGCATATCTCTACCTACCTACTCAGAATCTAAATTGCTTCTACTTAACCTAATACCTGATACCTGAATACCTGAACTAAATTAACAGATTTTGGCTGTTCTGGTTATTCTCTGGATCCTGTTGCCTTCCAGTCCCCCAGAGAAGCCCCCCGCCCAAAAGAATAGAGCAGTGTTTAAAAATATTTCTAGAATGAATAAAAAACATGATAGCTTCTTTACAACATCCAAGTTAAATTTGCACGATTCATTGTCTTCATAAATAGTTTGGTTACTCTGGTGAGCCCTGATGTGTTTCAGCCTGAGGCCTCTGGTGCCTTCTTTCCAGTTTGGTCTCCTCCACACACTTGAACCTACAGAGGTGGGAGGGGAAAACAAGATGACTTGTTTTATTTGAGCTTGTGAAAATGATGGCTTGTATCAAGTTCAATGTCGTAAGTTTTCTTCACCAAGAAGGAAGAGTACACTTCCCAGTGAGCGATAGTTCTTTATTACATAGAAATGGTTCCTAATTCTCAGCAGATAGAGCATTTGAGAAAACAGGAGTATTCTCCCAAGTCACAAAGAATAATGTGATGGTCAATATGATTGACTGCTGTAAGCTTTCATAGCTCGTTTTAGACTGAGAGCCTGAAATATGGGGAAAGAACAGTGCCTGCTGGCTAGAAGAAGCCATTGCTCAGAGAAGCAGCATATAGCAAACATCCTGAAAGGCTGCCAGGTGCAACCATCATTTTCAATACTATTATTAAAAATAATAAGGTAATAAAAATAGGACACTTAGGCTGTATTTACTGGATTCAGAAAACATACCCCCTTCCCCCAATAAAGGGAAATTTTTCATTTTCCAGGAAGTTTGAAATCTATAATTGTCCAGCATCATTTCTGGTCATGTAGCAAAGAAATATTTTTATTTTCATATGGATTAGTGTATCTCAGTCAATGTACACATCAGAAGAACCTGGGCAGTAACATGGAGTTTTGTTTTTTTGTTTATTTGCTTGCCTATTTGTTTTCAAAATATGTTTTAGTACTCCACCACAAATCTATACTGAAATTGAATTTCATCATCTGTGTCAATGAAATGTGTACCTTGAAAAATTCCCCAAGCAGATTCTAAGATTGATCCCCAATTCAGTGACACAAGCATAAACAGTTTAACGCTACCTTTGAATGTTGGGATGACCAATTTTCAGATTTAAAACCCATACCTTCTTAATTTGGTACATGGGGCCAAGGAAAGGAGAGAGAATTAAAACGCTGAAAACAACTGTGACAAAAATGAACACAAGATTAAGGAATTTAGAACCCAAAATAAAAGAGCACAGAACTCTTCCTTCCCTCGTCTTCTTCTATTCTGCCCTCTCCTGCTCTTCTCTCAGGAAGGCCCCAGAGCCCTCTCTCTGTGTTGACTCTGTAATGGTTTTCACTCAGGTTCTCCTACTCTCTCCCCCTGCATGGCTGCCTAAGTGATCTCACATATCGCCTTTGCTCCTGCCCCTCGTACATTTGACTCTGAAATTTGTCTATTCAGGCTGCCATAACAAAGTCCCGCAGACTGGGTGGCTTAACCAACAGACATTTCTTTTCTCACAGTCCTGGCAGCTAGAAGTCCAAGTAAGATGTTGGCAGGCCTCGCTCATTGGCTTCTAGATGGCCATCTTCTCCCCAGGTCTTCACATGGTCTTCCCTCTGTGTGTCTTTGGGTCCTAATTTCCTCTTCTTATAAGGACAGCAGCTATATTGGAATAGGGCCTAACAATAATCCCATTTTAATTTATTACCTCTCCAATGAATCTATCTCCAAGTGCAGTCACATTCTAAAGTAATGAGGGGTTAGACCCTAAACATATGAATTTGGGGAGAATATGATTCAAGCCATAACAACACTAAGCTCTGTAACTCTGCATGGTGACTGGCTTATGTTTTTGAAGAGCTCTTACATGAAGACAAGCGACAAGAGATCTGTGTTGCTTAAGAGATTAAAAAAATAAAAAAGAATCAAAGGTTGAAAGTTTCAGCCTGACATAAAGGTAAAATCATGTGACATGAGAGGGATCTAGGTATAAGGGCTGCATCCCCTGACCATGTGTCCCTACATCACAAAAAGGGCTCAACAGAGCTGACTGGGTGGCCATTGGGCCTGCCTTCAGGGAAGTCTAACATGGACCGCCCTGGTCCCTGTTCTGTTTTCAATTTGATTATTTTAATGAAAGAACATAAACTCACAGGGATTAAATTAAAATGACCAAAATAAAGCAGTAGAAAAATCTGAAAAGCATATGCATAAATGTGTCTATAAATGTAGCATAACCAGATATGACAACAACGATTTTTTTGGAACTCATATCCTCCTTGGAGTAACACAATGGCAAACAAAGAGGGGGGTGTGAGCCATTACGGAGTGAGGGTGTTGAGGCCTAGGGTAAAGCTGGCAGGTACTAGTAAGAGCAAGCTAGACTAACTCAGAAGTATCTTTCCCAGGAGAAAATTATCATTCACCAAGACATCTGTGACAGTTTAAATGGAGGTTTTTCCAAAGGGATCACAAAGGTCACAATCCAAGTGATTTGACACACAAATCTGCTCTAAGCATGGGCTTCCAAGGCATGTGCACAAAAGTCACTCCAGAGGCCAACTGGTCACATGTGTCAGCATCAATGAGCCGGTTGCTGGAAGACCCTGACTCCAAGTCCAATGCTTCTATATAGTAGTCAGGTGACCTAAGGTGTGTTTTTGTTTTCTCTGATCCTCAATTTCCTCACCTGTAAAATAGGAATAATATTATCTATCTCGACAGCAAGTTGTGAAATTTGGTGAAGTTGTGTAATTTAACCATAAATGTAATTCAATTTAACCATGAGTTGTAGCACATTATTTTATTATACGGTAGTGGCATGTTCTCCTGGCCCACAGCAACTGCCAGTGCTGTGTATTATAAATGCAAGTGATCTCCCTAGAAGATGGGACGTGAAAGGCTGTAAGGGGCACTCTTTGACAATCCAACTCGTTTGGAAAGATGCAGATTTCCTAGTCACAACAGGGAAAAAATAGGAAAGATATTCATATTCCAAAAGACGGCAAGGAGACAGAAATGAAAACTAGAAGCTGAAGAATGTGAGAAAGTGAAGAAAGTCCACACAACAGAAGGGTAAGTGGCCTTGAGATTCTCCCCAGACTCTTAGAAGAAGCATTGCATGCTTCATACAGCACTGTCAGGCTTTGCAGTGTTTACCTAGCCTGGGTTCCCTGGGCAGCATCCAGGGGTGACTTGGGGTTTCTTTAACATCCCTGTCTGTTATCTCCATCCACCCACCTGCAAAATATGCCAAAATAAGTATTCAAGCTAAGTGAAAAAGTGCTTTCTAGGCAAATCAGTTTTAAGACAAGGCCCCTGATCCTCCCCCATTTCCAGACTGCCACTGTAAACCCCTCTGTCTAGGAATTTGGGATCTGCCAACTGCCCAGAAGGATGAGAGCTATGCAGTGTGATAGTGTGAAGTCCCCGCTGAGCCCTGTGAAGCTGGCACATGCAGAATTGCCTTGTTTATCAGTGGTCTTCTCCTGGCACATTGTAGCTCAGATGCAAGGGAGGGCCCATGAGGCTTCTCACCCACCTCATTCAACCTACCATCGCCTCTTCCTGTTTACATGAGAACAAGTGAAAAATCCAAAACCCAAATCTGAAATATATCTCTAAAGACCCTAAGAAAGAAACGGAGACATTTGTGGGAATTTTGAAATTCTGATCTCGTTTTATGCGCGGCTTATCCCTATCACGGAGTAAGAAGCAGAACCGGGTTTTTTAGGTTATTATCACCTGCCCTTGACTTGCTGGACTCACCTGCTGCATCTCTGGGTCACATCCAGTCAGTTGTGTACCCGTGGCCACAGGCAGTCTGCTGGCCCTCCACTCACAGCCTGTCTCACCCCAATCCAGGAAAATACTTGAATCAGGGAGGGACAACTCATATCAGTGAGAGACGCTGTAAGGCAGCTCTTGTGTACTGCACTGTTTCTCTCTTTACTAAGAAGGGTACTTGTAACCTGATCAGCAGAGTATATGGAGCACTCTCTTTTATAATAGTTTTGTAGGAATCAATACAGTGTAACCAAATTGGTGTCAATAGGTTAGGTTCCTTACTTGTCATTATTGCGGCTTTTCATTTCTTCATTGAAAAACTATTGGTTTACATCATGCCATTTGACTTTTGGCTCAAGAGCCTTCAAAGAAACTGATTTTTTAAACGCATCCTTGAAAGCCTGACAGTCTCACTGTTGGAGAGTCTAAGGCAAGACTGCATGGCAGACTAAAGATGGGTAATATGGAAAGGTTTCAGGATAACTAAGGACAATAATATTAGGTGTACAAATATATGTTTGCCAAAAGCCATAGAGCAAATGGAGCAACCAGTAATAAAAAGTGGGAAAATACATTTTGACTTAAATTTTAAAAAGTACCCAGTGTCCCAATATCTTTCCCATTGAAAAAAATGTGCAGCCACTGTTCAAAGGGAAAATGTGTGTGTGCATAGTACATTAAGACAAGTGTTCTGCTTCAGTTTCTGAGCCTCATGATCTTCATTATCTTTCCATGTGTGCAAGGTTTCACCGGCTACAAAGAACTTTCACAAATATTATTTGTTCATCCAACATTTATTTAGTTCTTCCCCTCTGCTAAGCATTTTGCTAAACACTAGAGATACAAATTTGAAGAAATAATACTTACCTTCAAGAATTCCATAGAAGCAATCTCCTACCCTGAATAAATTTAAGGAAGGGAAAGTCTTTGCAAAGGTCAGTATGGGACAATGGTTTTTTTTAAAGTTTTTTTGTTTTTTTAAAGTTTTTTTGTTTGTTTGTTTGTTTGTTTTTTAATCCTCACCAGAGGATATTTTTCCATTGATTTTTAGAGAGAGTGGAAGAGAGAAATATCGATGTGAGAGTGGAAAAACAGAAAGAGTGGAAAGACAGAGAGAAATATTGATGTGAGAGAAACACATCGACTGGTTGCCTCCTGCACAAGTCCCTACAAGGGTCCAGGCTAGGGAGGAGCCTACAACTGAGGTACATGCCATTGACCAGAATCGAACCTGGGACCTTTCGGTCCCCAGGCCTACACTCTCCAAAACGGCTAGTGCAGGACAATGATTTTTTTTTAAAATGCATTCTTTTTCCTACAATTTTGAAATCCTAGTAATCACGAAGGAAAAAGAAAAATCACCAATTTCACAATATTTTGAGAAATTCATTTCACTGCTTCTCATTCATTAGACTGTTGCTAATCATTTGAGAGATTCATGCAGTTTAGAGGGTATCTCTCCTAAACCTCTCTATAAGTTTCTAGGGATGCCCTAAGGACTAAAGACATTTTTATTTGTCACATCCTGGGCTAAAAGGGGATAGTGTTCTTTCTCCCTAATCTTAATAGTTCAGGCATTAAGTTTACCTTGAGTATATCAATTTAAAAACCAATTAATGCCCTTGCCAGTGTTGTCCAGCAGTTAGAACATCGGCCCACACACCAAAGGGTCGTGGTTTCACTTTCTGGTCAAGAGCACGTACATGGGTTACAGGGTAATCTTGGGCCCTGGTCAGGACACATGTGAGAGGGAACCAATCAATGTGTCTCTCTCACATTGATGTTTCTTTTTCTCTTTCTCCCTCTCCCCACCTTCCCTTCCACTCTCTCTAAAAATCAATTGAAAAAAATATCCTCAAGGGAGCATTAATGAAAAATATATAAAAAATAAAATTAAAACCAATTAACAGTCACCTATGATGAGTCATGCACTGTGATAGTAATTACAAGAAATAAGTAAAAACATATCCCTGACCACAAGAAGCCCATGAGAGGAAAAATACCTATAAAAACCTAAATGAAATCCACAATAAAGGCAATGGCAGTGCCCTAAGTTAGACTTTCCTAACCTAGCTAAATGTCCCAATCTTCTCACTAATATCCTTCTTATGCTGCAAGTGGTGGGCACTATGTCCTGTTTTTATTTAAATTCTTCAGAAGTCTAGAATGACTTATGAAAATATGCCATCTGAGCTCTTTAGAAAACAAGCCAGACTAATTTTGCTGAAAAAAGAAATCACTTCAAATTAATCTTACTTTGGTGGGAATATTAAATTAGGTGACTAGACAGATCTAGTAAATCTTGACTTGAACTAGAATCTTGAGATCTCCAAATTTCCTTATGATCAAGTTAAAAAATAATTTGTACCAAATGATACTCTAACCAGATGAATTCAAAATGACTAAATTATGATGCTCTATGGGTGCTAGTCAACCCTGAGGAAATTTTCTAAAGATATTCTTCAGGCCTGTGCCCTTAGCCCTGTATTATCCAACATGTTACACAATTTGGATGAAGACGTAGGAGTTGTGCTCTATCAAAACTTCGATGAATTAACAAAATCTCAAAACTTGGCAAATAACTGGCACTGTGTCTGGCCCATGATAAATATATTTTTAAAAGTTTCTTGAATGAATGCATTGCATAGAGTTGAAAGAAGAGCTAACATTAAAATGATTACGTAAGTATAAGTTTCTGCACCATAGTACAATGTAGGAGGAAATATTTGACTGTGCAGTTTGATTGGGTAACCATTTCTCTCCCTCAAAAAAAATGGTAAAACTTAAACAGGAAGGCATAATACTCTAATTGGTTGCATCAATAGATGTATAGAACCTAGATAGAAGGAGAATTTACTGCCTATATACAGAGCATTTTGTTCAATTCTGGATGCTACACACTGAACTGACTTAGAGAAAAATAGAATGGGAGTAGGCTAAACATCATGTCATGTGAGAAATAATTTATTATGTGTGATTATCATCATAATCATAAAAAAGAAAGTGCCAAGTGCTTCACATGCATTTTCTCATTTAGTTCTCTCAACATTTTGCCTGTGAGGCAAATACTATTCTTATCTCCATTTCACAAGTAAGAAAATAAAAGCTAAGAAAGGCTAGGCAATTTGCCCAAAGTCAGAGAGGTGAGAGGTAGGGACAGCCATGGATCTCAAGAAGGCTTCTCTGGTTCTAGAGCCACACACTTAAGAAGGGGAGACAAATAATACAAAGACACAGGACTGGAGCATATTCATACTTGTTTCAAGAAAGCACTAGGACCAAAGAATGGAAGTTACTGGGACAGTTGGCTCATTATGTTTTTTTAAATATGTAATAATTATTTTAGGTGTCTCACACAGATTCCCTCCCATGCTTTTCCACACCATTTCAAACCAAATTGACCATTTCCGTGAATGGGAGCGATTATACTAATTGCCAAGAATTTTTTTGTTGTCTGTCTACAAGGGCTCACGGTTCACATTTTTAAGGTGCTGTGTTTCTATTGGCCACATTTCTGTGTCTCTATTTCTGTTCCTATTAACTATTGCACAGATCTGAGTAATGCAAGTATCAGAGATGGTTAGCCTTGACTTTACAAAATAGGCATGCTCCAGCTGCCACTGAAAGCCAGAAATTGCTCCTTTCCTCAGTGACACCTTGAAGCCAGGAGGGGAGATGAACAAGTCACCCTAGGTTTTGAAAAGAAGCAATCCATTTCCAAATTGCAATCCACTTGAAATAATCTCCCCAATTACATGGAAGTAATTTACTCTATATTTACTTTCTGCTTTGGACTATCAAATATCTCTTCCTCTCATCCCCAGGGGCAGCAGCTGGGATTAAAACTTCCACTACCCGCCTGGCTAGGGGTTTATTATTTAACCCTTCCCAGCCCACCTAGGAGCAGACAAGGTTTTCACCAGATGATGACCAAAGTCCTCTCTCATCCTAAAACTTACTACTGTTGTATTGACCTTATTCATCTTAGAGCTTACCTATTTCTAAAACTGTTTATGAGTTTCAATACAAATTCTTTCTCCAGCACTGAGGCTGACCTATGAAAAGCTAAGAGTTGAAAAGTAGCAAGTCTACCCATGCAATGCCAAACAGACAAAGACCTGTACTGTGGGCTACAAGGTCGGGCAAAACTCAAGTGGCACTAAACCTAGAGGCCCCTCTCAACTGGTCAAAGTTCCTCTTTCCACCCTAATGATAGTGGCCGCTTAAGCTCAGAGGAGGGGACATTTTTATTTCTAATTCCCTGTCCTGGGTGTATCTCTCCAAACCCCTGGGCATACTCCTGCTCAAGTGCCCCTTGGCCCCTCGCACCCTAGAACAGTGTTGGCGAACGTATGACACGCGTGTCAGAGGTGACACGCGAACTCATTTTTTTGGTTGATTTTTCTTTGTTAAATGGCATTTAAATATATAAAATAAATATCAAAAATAGAAGCCTTCGTTTTACTATGGTTGCAAATATCAAAAAATTTCTATATGTGACACGGCACCAGAGTTAAGTTAGGGTTTTTCAAAATGCTGACACACCGAGCTCAAAAGGTTCACCATCACTGCCCTAGAACCATGGCTGAGCATGACTTTCCGTCTTTAATAGCACACTTTGGTTTCTAAAGCTGTTTTAGGCTGACAGGAACATTGAGCAGAAAGTACAGAGTTCCCATCAAGCCCTTGCCTGCCCACCCCACTCTCACAGTTTCCCCCGCTACTACCACCTGGCATTGAGCTTGACTCTTTGGTAGAGCAGTAGGTGGTGCAGTTCTTAAGTTCCCTGACTTTACGATGACAAAGAACTGTGGTCAGGCTCTTCCCTGTTCCAAATAGAACTCACTCATCCCGGAGGCCTGCGCAGCTGCGAGGAACAGCTCCTCCGGGCCTGAGCTGATGACTCTGCAACAGCCCGAACCCGGCCCAGCAGCAGCCTCCCCTCCAAGCAAACCAGACAGGGCGCAGGAGGGAGGAGTGGCTCTGGCAAGAGCTGAGGACCGCGGACTTCAACCGGGTATTTTGAGGAGATTGCTGGCGACGTTATCTTCTTTAATTACATTGGGATCATCCTTACACGGGTAAACTATTCATTAAAAACAACTCGGTAGATGTCACGGTGCAGTTACAGGGCGAGCTGCCCCCACAAATCTCTCTGTCCAACTTCACTTTTCCTTGGATGCATCTCTCTCCAGTGCCTGGTTCTTTTTCTGCACTCTTTTAATTGCTAATGAATTAAACTTTCCGAGGAGATAAGAATAATGTTGTTGTGTTTGCACACAGACTGCATGACTAACAAGGATGATATAAATAAAACCATTCAGAGCTTTATCTGCGGGTGGACGAACAGTGCCTCCGTTCAAGTGCAGCCTGGGACGGCTCCCACACAAGATTAGGTTGTTATTGCGGAAGCCGAGGCTTGCACAGTTAAAAGCCCCAACTAACACGTTCACTTAAGACATTATGCCTAATTGCGCTATTTGTCGGTAGGGGAACCTGTTCCCCAAACCTTAAACCATCCTGAGGCACCGGTGTGAGTCTGAGCTCTGTAAACATGCCAAGTAGACTCTGTAGGGTTCTGAGCTAACTGTGCTCCATGGTTGTTATGAAAATGGGCAAAACCTAGTCCTTGTGCATTCCGTCCCCCCAGGATGGTGTGTATTTCTTCTTGGTCCTGCAGCTATCACAACAAATAAATGTGAGGGGAACTGTTTGTGCTTTTATTTTTGGAAACTTGCTGCAATATCTGCAAGCAGCATCTATGAAATACAGAGCGCTCTGTCCACCAAGTTGCTCGGGGTGCGGTGGGGAGGTTTTATGGGCTTGTTTCAAATCCAAAAAAGGATTGCCTTTGGGGATGTCATGGTCAGCATGGTGACTCTAGCTAACAATACTGTATTGTATATTTAAAAGTTGCTAAAAGAGTAAATCTTAAAAGTTTTATAATAGGAAGAGAATTTTTTGGTTAAGTACGATGACAGATGCTGGCTAGACTGGTTGTTGTGATCATTTCACAATATATTCAAATAAGGAACATGATGTTGTAAACCTGAAACTAATATGTTAGATGTCAATTATCCCTCAGCTAAAAAGAAAAGAAAAGGATTCCCTTCATGACCAGGAGAAATAACCGATGTCTGGAGTTCTGAGTCATGGTTTGGTCTTGGCTCATGATGTTGAGAGTGTAAAAGGGTGTGTGGTTAGTATTCCTTGTCTCTAAGAAGACGTGGTGTGCTATGATAAGATCATTGGCTATGTGTTGAGTGCACAGAATCCTTTGGTGATGTAAGAACATCCAGTGTGTGTGTGCGTGCGTGCGTGTATATATGTGGTGTGTGTGTGTGTGTGTGTGTGTGTGTGTGTGTGTGTCTGTCTGTCTTCCTCCCTGCCCCAATCCCCTCACTGATGCAGGAGAAGAAGGTCAAGTCAACCAGGGTAGAAATCTGATGCACTTGCAGCCCATCAAAATACCTTTGTTTGAAGTGCCCTTTCTATCTAAATTTTGGCTACATTACAAAATATTTCCTCAGGTTCTAGTTACCATCTCCTGACCATACCAATCTCAGACTTTTACACTTACCATTCATAGAACCCAAATTAGGAATTGTTTTATATGTGTTTCTTTGCCTTCTCAAGTACATTTCAACCTCTGATTTAAGGTCCTATAATTGTGTCTTAACACTACTTTTGTATTCTTCACAGTGATCAGTCAGGAAAACAGTAGGCATTCAATTAAAAAGATGGATAGTTGATACCTAGATTTCTCTAATCATCTTCCCCCATTTCATAATATGAGTAACTCCACATCTACCATAAGCAGGCATTTAACAATTGGAAGACAGTGTGAAATATAGGAAAGAGCAAGAATGTTAAAGTCAAACAGATTCAAGTTCAAGTACCAATTCAACTACCCTGGCTGCTTGATCTTGGGGTAGGTTAACTTTTCTGAACTTCAGGTTCCTAAAATGCAAAATGAGAACCAATAATACAAACTTTATCTCTATGTAGGGGATGATTACATGAGTCTGTTTTTTAAAAATGCCTGGCAAAGTGCTTGGCATGTATTAAGGACCAAAACATGCTAGGTTCTGTCTCTCCTTCTATTCTAACTCCTCTCTCCTTCCTCACCACTTCATACCAGGCAAAATTTAGCCAAAACCATGAGAGACATTTAAAATTTCTTCACCTGTGTGCTTTTGGGTGCAGAATCTACACTAATAAAAGATAAAGATGCTAATTGAGCATACCTTTGCTACACCCTAAGCCATGCCCACCAGCCAATCAGAGTGACTACATGCAAATTAACCCAACCAAGATGGCAGCCGGCAGCCACAGAACTGGAGCAAGCGGGAGGCTTAGATGCCCAGGCGTTGGAGGAAGCCAAGCTTCCCACCAGCCCTGAGCCAGCTGAGGCCTCCGCTCATGGCACCAAAGTTTCAATTATAGAAG
>NW_006288633.1:1563751-1566911 GCF_000327345.1 Myotis davidii
TATAAAGTTCTCCAGCACCCAACCTAAAGCTCAGTGAGTACCTACGTTGTGTTTGTCACACATAGCTCATCCTAGGGAAAATGTTGGTTTATCTATGTATTATTGTTATGAGGGCATAAATGTGATCTTTGATTTCTATAGCTCTCAAAAACAAGCTACTCTACAGTTGACTGCCCTTCATTCATTTAACTTGAATGTGATATCCAGGGAGAAATCAGTCCATTCTTCTACCCACAGAAAGGGTTAAACATCCTCACTACAAAAGGTCTCCTTGTTCTAACTCCAAATGCTATGGAAACATGTCCTAGAGAAGCTGAAGGCCATTGCATTACACAATTACCTATTTACTGGAGACAGTATATTTAATAACTAATCAGTTAATCTAATAATACTGAAGAATATCAGACTGAAAGGTCAAGTGTTTAAGATTAGGGGGAAAGAGGCCTTAAAAGTACATTTAAAAGAGCCTCACAGATCAACAAGCCAACCTTAGCTCCTCCCATGCTACCGTTGCTCCCAGGCCCTTAGGGGGCCCTGACATGTGGCTATCCTTCAAACTCAAGGTATTTATTCTGGTCTCTACTCGTAGGGGTTTTGTTCCATGAGGTCTCTTAGTTTAAGATGATTATTTCACTTTGTGTAATGCATATTACCTCTATGAAGAAAAATGTCACACCAGGACCTCTTCCCTTGGGATTTTCTTGTGACCAGTTCCGTTAGCTTCCATTTGCAGTTCACTTTCTGGACCTCTTTCTCTGAGACCAAGGTGGCCATCATTCATAGAGGCTCTCGTGGTGCAAATTCATTTTGTAAGTTTCTAAAAACCTCATATTGAAAACTCATCCTTTATTTCTCATTTTTGAAAGCCTGAATGGACCCTCTTGCCCATTTTTTTAATAAAGGAAAAATCTTATCACATTTCAAATTTTGCAGATGAAAGTTCTTTAAATTCTCTCCAATATCTGATGAGGCAAACATGGCCAGCAAAACATTATTTTTATTCCAGACTTTTTAGTCCTTTTCCTTAATGTTTTCTTAAATTGTTCTCACTTTACCTCCTGATGAATTCAAATCTTGATACTTTGCTCACAATTTCTCAGAGCAGAGCATCTTTGGATAAAGAGTTAGATATCTCCTCCTATTCCAGGAAAACCAAAGCATGAAAATCCTGTAACTTTCAAGATAGAATGGGTCATGCTGAGGTAACAAGTTACCCCTGAAATGCCAGTGGATTATCAAGACAAAGGTTTTGCTTCTGTACATATTCATCATAGCTTAGTGGGATACTCTCTTCATATGCTTACTCAGAGACTCCGGTTGAAGGAGCTTACACTCTCTAGTTATGTCTCCACTGCAGAAGGAAGATGAGACAATAAATATCTGATCTGCACCCTTCTATGTCTTGACCCAGAATGACATCATCCTGCTTCAGTTTACAACCGATTAGCTAGAGCGAGTCACAGGTCCCCCTAAGTGTCAGGAAATATGGTCTTCTCTATGTACAAAAATAAGAGAAAAACAAGATATTGGTGAGAACCAGAAATGTCACACACACACACACACACACACACACACACCACCACCACCACCACCACCACCACCGTCTACATTAAGCTTTTACGCCTCAAGAAGAGTGAAGCCAGCAGAAAAGACTGAGCACAAAGGAAATCTCTAAGCCCAATGGATGCAGAATGGTCAAAACAGAATTGAAATACTTACTGTGTGCTTTTGTCAAGTTGAATGTGAAATTTTATATTCTTTTTTTAATTCCTTGATTTTTAAATATATTTGTTGTAAAATGTTTTGTTAAGTTTTTCTATTTTAGGTTTAAAAAAAAAGAATTTCCAAGGAGAGAAAGATTGATGCTCACTAATTTAAAAGTGTATAGTCAGTTACCACTTGCTTCACATCAAATTCACTAGCAAATCCAACTTCTTGAGTGGGAGTTTGAGCTCTTTAGTTTACGTATTTTCATCAGTTTCTTGGGCTTGTTTCTCTTTATTCAAAAGATAGGTTAATTCTCAAAATAGTACCTAGCACAGTGCCTGAAATATAGTGGCTACTTAGTGTATGTAACAATGCTAAAGAATAACAAATGAATAAGGGTGAAATGACAAGCATCTATACCAAGAGTATTTGTACTCATTTCTGGACGTATTTCAGTGCCACAACAATAAAAACCAAAATCAGTGTGTCTTACTAATTGCATATGATAAATAATGTCAAAGGCAGTAGTGAGTCCATTAAAAAAATAATTAAGAAAAGGACAGGGACTTTTTCTGTTTTTCTCCAATTCTCCTTCCCATTTGCACAACAGATTCTGATGATAGTTTTCATTTTTCAAGGAGGCAATGTCACTCTGCCTTACACCAGGGCACGCAATTCTGCTATCCTCATTGCCTGTCTGAAGGGGAGAGGTCGCCAATCTTCCTTGGAACATGAGGTGCTGTTGAAAATAACAGTGAACGTAGAGCATCTCTTAATAGAAGAAAATGCTGACCAGAATTGTGCAATGAGAGTCCTCTGTGTTAGAAGACCCTGACATATAATGCATCCATTCTCTGCTACTTATATAACAGCAAAGTTGTGTCAAAAAAGAAGCCAATATGAGGCTGAAAGCTCTCCATTGCAACTGGGCTTTTTCTTGGGCATAAAAGTAAATAATACCTAACATGTACTGTGTACTGCTTTGTGCCAGGCAACGTGCTAAGCACGTTACATCTATTTATGCTCCAAAGTGGGGTCATATACCCCAGAAATTCTGCAAGATGAGAAGAAAGTATTAAAATACTTAGTTCTGTTTATTTTGTATTCTCATTATTCAACTTCCATTCGTGTATTTGATAATTTACATAAGATAGAGTATAATGGTATCTGAATAAAAAACAAATATATATTCATACACATATGTTGAGAGTACATCAATGGCAGTTTGCTCAGTTGTTGTTTTTTTAACTGATGAGATAGGATGATGATTATGATGATGATGATGATGATGATGATTCCTGTCTATTGATAAGGAAACTGAAGCTTCAAAAGATTAAAATGACTTGTCCAAAGTGTCAAAGTTAGTAAATGGCAGAGCTGGGACCAAAGTCTAAATAGTCTGATGGGATCATTAAAGGAATTTCTGGTGTTCAAAGACTGGTACTTGAAAACC